>NC_056476.1:24896889-25196889 GCF_008729295.1 Plectropomus leopardus | reverse complement strand
TTCCAATATACTGACTGATCTGGTACACATAAATAAGCAAGACTTTTCTTTATATAAACACAAGCAGCCATAGAAGTCTTTGAATGAGCAAGACTTTAGTGCCAGATTTGGTACAGTGAGGACAATTTTCAATAAATGGTGCCACAGAAAAATTAATTTTTTTATTTAAAAAGGCACTGAGATTCAATAACCAGCTCTGCACATGTGATTATTCCCTCTTTGGTATGCCAAATTCTCCACCTGTGCAGCTCCAAACTGGTGAGAAATCTTTTAATTGCCTCAAAGTGATGTTTATTCCCCTCCTGACAATACTGCTTGGCTGCAGGGGAAGGTTTTTATTCTGGCAGCCATATTGTTGCTCGTAACTTCCATCATCAACACTGTCAGAAAGTTGTTACCAGCCTCCAAAAGTGAAATGATTTAGTGCAGGACTTGTATATTGAAAAGCTATTGATCTACTGCACTCTCCGAAGCCCTCCTTAAAAATTCACAGGGCCAATAAACACACATAAAGCTCACCTGGCAAACCTTTTGTGAGCAACACACGCAAAGTGGCTAATGGCTAATGATTTAGTGAATCTCGTAGTTATTTACGACTCTGAGCTTTGCTTATTAAAAGCTAGACTTGGAAGTGAAACACGGTCATAAATTAGCTTTCCGAGAGGCAGGCCTTCACAATGAAGTGCATACTGAGCTGTAAACAGTGTTAAAATTTATCTTTATGTCAATGACTGTGTTCCATACCTGGCAACCTGGGCAGTCCTATGCTTTTAGAGCAGCCATGTTAAGTCTTCCAGTGGGCTACAGTATGTCTGAGGTATTGGCAATCTCATCTGTGTTAACCTCGACTGGAAATAAATTTCGTCTTCCACTGAGGGAATAAATAGAAATATCAGAATTCACTGCGGCGCATGGCTCTTCCTATTGCATGAGATGATATCTCCTTCTATACACTGTATTCCCATGCTGTAAAATTCCATTAGGCTGCTAAAATGACTTGTCCTCCCGCTGCAAAAGGTGGCGTCCATTTGCAGATTCTATCATCGACTGGGCGCTAACCTCCGTTTCTCAAAGAACACTCTTCCACACATGCTTTCTCTCAGTCACACACACATGCACACACTCATGCTCCCTCCAACCAAGGCCATAATGATGTTCAGATGTTACAGGAGGTTTCTTCAGATGACCAGATGGCTGTAGAGTAGCAGCCTAATGGTGCAAACACGGTGGTGCCCATTAAATACATAGGAACCAGCCATGGTCTGTATCAAAGCAATGACCTATGGATACTGCTGCTACTCCTGTTGCTGTCTGTAATTGGAGTCCTGGCTAGCTAATACACACATTCATGGTCAGGAACTCTTCATACAGAACACAAACACACACACACACACACACACACACACACACACACACACACACACACACACACAGTGACACACTGCAGGACACCATTAACACTCTTTATCCCTATTCATTATAATAAATCATGAATGTTCTAGCTATAGAAACAGTCAGTTTCTAGTTGTAGTTAGGGGGTGTGGTCAGCTAGGGGGAAAACAGTAATTTCCCACAGCCAGAGAATGCTGGGAAAATGCATGTTTTTTAAACTCACATAAGAGACACTAGAGCTGTGTTTGAAATGGTTCCCTATCACGGAAATAGTGCACTATAAAGTGTGTTTGCCATTTTGTTGTAGTGAATTCTCAGCCGTTAATTTCATACGCTATATATTGCACTATAAAATACCCACAATGCACAGCAAATTTAAGTGTCCATAAGATGTACCCTACATTTTACTCTGGTATACCACAATGCAATATGGTTGTGCATTTCCGGTGGAGGAAAATACCAGCGTAGTGTCCGAAATCTAGCTTGGTTATTCTTTATAGTTCAATATTACATACCCACTACATAGAGAAGAGTGAGCGAGTGGGTTTCGCAAACAGCTTAGATTTTCTCATGATCCTGGGTTTTTGTTAATATTTTGGTGTCTTTTGGACTTTGTTTTAGGGTTTGTGTTTTTCCTGTTTATTTCATGTGTTATCTTCTCATGTGTCATGTCTCAAGTTAGTGACTGTCTGTGTCTGTTTCCCGCCTGTTTTCTGTCACACTTGTCTCACATCAGCCTCGTTAGTCGTTCCTGCTCCTCAGTTTTTCACGCCCAATCAGCTTCCTGCCTGCTGTACTGCCTCATCACCTTATCTCCCTCACCTGAGCTTCACCACCCTTTTTCTCCTCCGGCACTTCATCCCCTCATCAGTCAAATCCTGATTTTAAACTTCGTCTAAGTTGGATCCTCGATTTAGTTGTGTGATGTTCAGTTACTGCATCTTTTGAGTTCTTTCCTGTCACTTGCCCTTTCCTGCATTTGGGTCCACCTGTTTTGCATCACTTGACACATTTACTATAGCTATGAATAATTAAGCTTACCACAACATCTGTACCACACGGCCATTAATGCTATGATTTAAGAAACTTGCATGTTTTAGTGAAGTTCATGCACGTTTTGAGACAGTATAGCAGCGCTAACGTTACTCAATTTCATTAGCCTATATGTTTTGACATTATCACGTCGGGACTTGCAACCTCAAGACCTGTAAGTCCTTGGAAGCTCCACTCCGCTACAAGCCCTAAAATTTGAATGTTTTAACTTTGAATGCCAATGCCATCCACTCTTACCGTTTATGTTATTCTCTGCCGGCGTCTCCTGATTTGACCAACCTGCTGCCCACAAACATTATATCCAATTTTCTGTCTACCGTCCCCTTGATTCCAATGTGAACACAACATTAATGGACATAAATTGACAGTGCAATATGCCCAAGTTTCCATTGCAGCCTGGCTGCTGCTCTCGCTCAAAACTAGACCAGTCTCAAAAACTTTTACCATTAATCACTTAGACACAAAAACATGGAAAAATGGGGTCCAGGTAGAAAAAACCCTTTTAAATCTGGATTTCTAAACTCAATTGATGTGCAGAAAGCCCCACAACAATTCCTCAGCATGGTAGCCCCCCCCTCTGCATAAAGGGATGTCACATTTTGTGTTTGTTCCCACAAACATCGTTGGTATATAATCCATGCTGAGGCTGCTATACAATGACACTCACTGCAGCTGAAAACAATTGCTTTATGGGGCTTTTAATCCAATAGTCTAATTGTCCTGATCTTGTGATCTTCTGTATGTGCTGAACTCAGCAGTGACCTACATATTGTCAATAATGCGACTCATTACAAGCGGAGACAGTCGGGGCCCCCACGACTTTGACGGTGCATTTGAGAGGGTAATTGTGTGCCTATAAACAACATTGCCTAAAGGGTATATGCAGGATTTTGGAGATAGCATCGTGGCTGCGCAGCTTATGGGATCATATGCAGCACGTTAAAGGAATTAACCTTTTTTACTCGGTGATGACATATCACTGTGTATCAGTGTCTCCTCTTTCCCCAACCATCCTTTCACAATCTCCTGTTCACTCCCTCTATATACGTCTTCTCTTATCTCTACTTCCCTGTAGCA
Source organism: Plectropomus leopardus (assembly GCF_008729295.1). NCBI lineage: Eukaryota > Metazoa > Chordata > Actinopteri > Perciformes > Serranidae > Plectropomus > Plectropomus leopardus. Next base: position 25,193,367 of record NC_056476.1, on the reverse strand, counting down.
CCACATGCCGCACTCCCCCCCCCCGTGCTTCACTCCTCCTCATCTCCCCTGCATGGAAATCTTCGCCCTCAAGGCTTAACATTTCAAATGGGACTGATAGCAAAGTGACCCACACGGTGTTGTCTGTTTTCGTCGTCCCAGCCCGTCGTCCACGCAGGAGACCAGCGGGTTTATGCGGTCAGGGGCGTCAAAGTCTTTTTGGCTGCCATCTGTGCTCTCCTGCCAGCAGAGGGATCGCACTATAGACACATGGCGTTCACCTGAATGTGAATGAAGCTCATTCAGAGGGAGTTTCACACCATGTCGATGAGTCGTGACTCATAATGAGGCTGATGGAGGTGAAAGCTAATGCGGGCGCGCACAAATAGCTGCTGCTGCTTTTATATGGCGTTGTGCTTCTCCACAAACCCATGAATCTGCCGCTGTTTGTTTGTCACAGTCACTGCGGTAGGTAGGGGTAGGACGGGGTAGGATTTTGGATTTAATTGTTTTAAGGGAGAGTGACAGGCAGCGAGAAAGGTGGCCTCAACCCCCTCCACACACGCTCAAACGCGCAATCCCTCCAGCACAGCGCGGAGACTCTGTGGTACTGAGAAAGACAGTCTATTACAGAGACTAGGGAGGGCCCTGAGGTACACATATGGGAGGAAGATAACACATCGCGGTGGCAGCGGAGGGCCGTTCAAGCTGCCGGCAAGTGTACACGTGTGATGACGGGTGTTGATTCTCTATGCGTGTGTATGTGTGTGCACTCGGAGGTGTTAATCCCGTGTTAATCAATGACTGCATGTGCTGAGCTGGGGATACTGGCAGCAGTGCGGATTCACGTCTGTGTGTTTCTCTCTCGCTCTCTCTCTCTCTCTCTCTTACTATCAGTGTGCCTCGCTCTCTCCCAGCCCACTCTGTGTAAGTGGAGAGGGGAACAATAATAGGAGTGTGGGAGTAGCAAGGTGAGACTCAGATATGGAATTAAGTATGTGTTATTACTACTGGGACAGGACTCGGAGGCTGCAGGCCACCGGCAGTCCGTGCTTACTGTTTTGGCTGGAGATAAAATATCATGTGTACACCGCTGTATTGCTTAAATATTTGTGTAAATAGATTATGAAAAAAGTTAAGGAACAGCTCCGAAGTTGTGCTTGTAACTGAGAGGAGAAAATACCTGTTTACACTTGGATATAAATAGATTTTTCCTTGATGGAGCTGAAATATAAGATTCCCCCAGGGTGCAAGTTATTGAATGACTTGCATTGATTTTGAGTCATTTAGGAGGTTTGATGTTTCCCCTTAGATGTATGGCTACTTGTTTTTTCAATCCTCTCAGTATAAGATCTGGGATCATTACCCAGCCCTCCTCGACAGCATCTTTCATTACAGCCTGACAGATGGAAAGAAAACTGACTGGAGATCAGCGCTACTGCAGATGAGACGTCAGGAAAAAAAAAAAGAAAACAAAAAGGCCTGTTCCAAAAAGAACACATCAGGCCACATACAACACGTGCGCCTCGATCGATTATCACGTAATGATGGCCATAATGAGCCTTAATCAACATTCTCTTAACATCCTCCAGCACTAATGCATCCAGCCCCACCCACCAGCGCTTGCAGTTGATCAATTACAGAGCCATTATGGTGGATGTCTTGCACAGCTTCCAGCAGCTCCGAACAAGCCATGCAGTCCACTTGCTGGTTTCGGCGGTGGCCGCAGCAAATGAACTTAGCGAAACAATCTGAGGATCAATCCCATCACTTAGCCAATTAGACAATAGGGAGACAGACGCCCATTACCGTAAGAACCAATCGATAGCCGGAGCCAGGGGCCGAGGCGGGCTGTCTGGTCCTGCGGAGCCGCCGGGGGTTTGTGTGCAGCTAATGGAGGGGAAAGGGGGCGGTGCCAGGCGGGCGTTTTGATGGACAGCTTGGACAGGACGCTATTGGCAAGGGCTGGGAGGATGTTGACGCAGAGAGCTGGGATGTTGTAAACATGACAGAGAGAGCGGTGTGGGGTTGGACAGACAGACACTGGGATCAATGACGGAGAGTGCAGCCAAGTCACCAGTTGATTTTCCTCTCAACACTTTGACAGTCCTCCTTTCACACTTTGGACAGTTTAAGTGGCTGATTCGGAGCGGATCGACAAGTTGGCCAGAATTTATTGTGGGGCAAATGACTCAATATTTCTGTTTTTCTCCTTGTTGAATATCATTTAGAGGCTTTTGTTGCTCAATTTCCATCATAAAACACATTATGACTCCTGTTTATCAGCGCGCCCATTAGTGTAAAACACTGACAGATGCTGAAATAATAGGTCTGAAACTTTATTAACACAAAATCTTTCATAAAATCTGTTGTGGCTGGAATGCTTGTAATAATATACATTCAAAATGATTTCAATGAAAATAAGCTGTTATTTTTCTGCCTTATTGTTGAAGCCGATTGTATATAAATGGCTTGTTTTTTTCTATACATGATGGCAAAAACAATGTTTTAGCACTCAGCACCTTCTGTGAGATCTGAATACAAAGTAGCACTTGTATGCAGACAGATTATAGCGCATTTTGATTTTTGAGCCAGTTGTAAATATGATTTGGGCGCCACCACATACGGTCATACTAGACAAGGTCTGGGTCAGTTTGTGTTGAAATCAGACGGATAAAATCATACATTGTGTGATGAATGATTCTAACAGTTAATCCTCAGCAGTCGCTGGCTGTTGTTCTTATTAACATTATCTAATATGTTTAATAGAGTGCTACAGGGATGATGGTTTGTTTTTTTCAGTCCAAAGCTGAATTTTGCATTGCTCGGGTTCCATCATCAAATGCCTATTGGTTCTTCTCCTGGATTTTGGATTTCTGCAGATGATAAGCTCTGTGGTAAACAAACATTTATAATATTTACAAGTTTTGTTCAGCAAAATAATCTTCACAAAGGAACACTACTTTTTGAAGCATTGCAATCGCCAGAAATAAAAAGCCACCATTAGGCTATAGATGAACTACAAACTGGTCGCATGACTTCATGTTTGGTGTGATGAAGTTCTGTAGTTTCATTTAGCCTTTTTAAGAAAAGCTTCAAAATTCATGAGGGGGGTATAAGACAAACCAGAAAAACTGACAACGATCAACTGTTAAACCAATGTACACATGTAGTTATGAAGGGCTGTGGATGAAGCATTAGCTTTTGCATTTATAGGCCATCAGTAGGAACAAGTGGTGTAATCATTTGAAATGCCAGTTAAACAAAAAAGGCCAGGCATACTCCAAAAAGAACTTTTTGCATTAATGTTATCCAACATTTCAGCTGCTCGTCCTGTGTGTGGGAGATGTAACAATTTAAACAAATGTCCATAAAGGTCTGCCAATGGAATAATAGTTTGTGTGCTCTGAGTAAGAATTATTTTATAATCCAGTTTATCATGTTTCAATATGGAGCCACAGCTCACCTCAAATTTCTCACTCTTATGTAGTTTACTTAAGTCAAACTCCATGTTTTCAATTATTGTCAGTAGTCTTAATTATCATGTCATTTCCTAAAGCAACATTTCTTTCTTACATTTCTTTGCAATTTCAATGTGAATTGCAGTGAAAGTTACCAAGGAAAATTGCTTTTTAAAATGGATTTAAATTCTGTTAAGGTTTAAGAACACACAAGAATTTGTGGGATTTCACAGATTGCCTACAAATGTGATTAATCACAGTACCTGATGTGTTGTAGTGACCAGCACTTTGATTTAGTAAAAAAAAAAAAAAAAAAAAAATCTGTATTTGCTGGTGGAGAAAGTTGGGATATGTTGTCTTTGTGGATTTAAAAGGTACAATTTTCCACCCTTTCATGTAAATTTCCACTCAATGTTAATGGTTAATGCAGTTCATTGAAGGAATAAATTCTTTACTGTATGCCATATTGACTGAGAAATGCACTGTTTTCAGTGACGCATTGTAGTTGGAGGCAAGGCAGAACTTTTTACCGAATCAGTAACATTAAGCCAAGAACCCAACTTGGGCTTGTTATTGGGAACAGTGGAAACACTACCCACGGTGGGTTTTAGTCAGTTTTATTGTGTTTCTGTGTTTAACTTCTTTTTTTGAATGAAGTCCGCGAATATATTGGCTCTTACCAGTTGTTGTGCTAATGGTGGCCAACTGGAAAATTACCAAAACCTTCTCCAGAAACCTTAAGACCTGAAAATAATCTAGAGAAGACAACCAAGACCAGCAGGGCATAGAGGGCACACGATCATTATTGAATGAGTATTTTTGTCACCTTAAACTGTTATAGCTATTTTGTTAAGTTGCCTCTTAGCAAAATGCCAGGTGAATTTAAGATGGCCTCTTACTGTAAAAAGTAAAAATCGGATACTATAATGTGCTGCTGCTGAACTGGAAAATGATTCAGAATTGTTGCTGTCTTGGTTCATGCGGGTTTGGATGGAGCCTCTGTGTTTTATTTTGGTACTTGCGAAAGCAGACTATACTATGTTAGGTTGGACATCAGAAGCTTGAGCGCAAGGCATCCTGGTACATGTAGGTACTACCAACTGGCAGAAGAATTTGGATTTCTCTGTCAGTATAGAACACACTGAGGGATTTATTGCTTTAATTGACAACTTTAACCATCAACGTTGACTGGATGGGCACATGAAAGGTTGCAAAATGCTAAGTCTGCTCCAAGCTTTCGGTGGCATATTGTGTTGAAGAGCAGAACTGCTTGTTGGTAGACTGCTCTTTACACAGCAGTATGAGCGTCACTCTCTCTCTGTCTATCTCTAGCCGCAGGGCAGGATGCCCTGAGGGGTGAGATATCCACTTGGGATTACTGTTAACATCCTCTGTCTCGCTCTGTGTTTCTCTCTGCCACTGTATGACACCCAGTCCTCACACTTTCATCCTTCACTCCCAACTTGCATTCTACCTGTGGAGTGATTGAGTGAGTGGCAAAATACTCTTTGAGTGAGTGTGCGTGTGTGAGTGTGTGTGTGTGTGTGTGTGTGTGTGTGTCTCAATTCAATACAAGCTTTGTCTCTTCTGTCTAGATTATACTAATTGTGTTACAGCTTGACCTGTTCTGTATCTTTTGGGTAGTCTTTACACACCACTGCTCACAGCACCTGAACCAAAGCCTGCCATGAAAGTCCAGTGGATTCAGTAGACAATAGGCGTTTTTGGATCAAACCACTCTGGAGACTCCCTGAGAGGCACTGGGAAGCTACCCTGAAGACTACCTTAAAGGCCTTTTTTTGTTTGATTTCATACTGCCTGTGCTAAAGTGAAATAAGCTGTCTGGCATTTTGGTTTTGCAATGTCACTTTATTTTTTATGAGTCAAAATCACGATGAATTTCTCCTGTTGCATACATGCTTAGTAAAAAATGGACTTTACTGATGATCCATTTGTCCATGTTTTCTTCCACTAAAAAAAAAAGTTTTACAAGCAAGTTTTTGTTTTGTAAGTTGTTAACAAGACTAATGAATTTAAAAAATGGCAATCTGCTGGTGCTGCATCAATGCATTAAATGAACTGCACATATCATTAAGCTGGGGGCCCCGTTAAGTCTCTGTGGTGCATTTGCCCAAAAAATCTCTACTGCTACTGTATTAAATTATGGGATCAGAGCTGCTTCCCCATCACTTGGCCCATAGGTTTAGCGCTCCTCTAACTTCACTAGGGATAAAATGATTTAATGTGGCTAATTGTGGCTCCTCTAGACTTTCCAAATGTTATCAGCCTGAATGGAATAAATCTTTATGTTGAAACGAGTCATTTTGTGGGGATTGCGATGCTGAAAAAGATGTATCCACAGATCTAGAGAAATCTCTTTTGCCACAGAAGTCAATCAGAAAAAGTCTTTTTAGGCCTGATGGCATTATGTGATGGATTCGGGAGTTGTAATTCCTGTTTGGTCACTACGAAAATTAGATTCAAAGCCTGGCACACTTCCGAAGGGCCAGCAGTGCTGCACTGGCTTTGTTCGACCACGCACACTTAACGTCTCTCATGGCTTCACTTGTGCTGCAAGAGTACGAACTCTTAAACAGGAGCTAAAATAGTTGCTCAAAACAGGGTTCTAAGAAGTACAAATGTTCCTAGTTCTTGTGGTGTGGACACAATACAATGAAAAAGTTCCTCTAGTCTAAAAATGTCTAATGGTGATGGTAAATACCCTCAATAATCCCCTTTCTCTGGACCTCAAATGTCAGAATACTGTGTGTGTGTGGGTGAATATGAAGGTTTGCATGTAAAGAAATGCATGCACTAATGTCATGAATATCAAAAAATGTCGTTGCCACGCCAACAATAGTCATGGTTGACCTCATCCATCTCTCTGTGCCGAATGGTACAATTGTGTCTCTCAGAAGTGCATCTCTCAGTTGGGTCTCATCAAGGTCAATGCATCTGTTGCCTCTTTGATAAAAGCCTAAAAAGAAATAAGACGTTGAAAGAAGCACACATTGCCCATATGGTAAGAACACAAAGGCTCTGTACAGTCTGTGCGCTCTGAAATGGATTCTGTGTATCTGAGCAGTCAATAATTACTGAATGAGGAGCAAGCTGTACTGCTAAATGTATTCCTTGTTTAAATCTTGTATAGCCTGTATGTGAAAATATGCATGTTGGAGTGGTTCAAAAAATACTTGAGTTGAATAAGAGTCCTACATTTAATATTTTACTTGGACTTTTGAGCAGTGAAGTTAAGGTTTCATACCAGCTGTGTATAAATGTAATAGTTTTGGCCATCATTCCTTTGTCAGCTTCCTTTGAAGCTGAACATTGTCAAACGGCCATCCCAAGTACTGTAAGCTATTTACTCCAAAAGAACTTGTGAAAAAGCAACTCGTCTTTACAGTTTATCCATTAAGATACTATTGCTGCATGAAGCTTAGTGGACTGCTATGGATGACGCAGTGGCCCAGTGGGCAGTACAGTGTAAGACTGTCCCAATTGCGTGCATACTCCAATACGGAGTATGAAAATTATATGAAAATTTACCCCCTGTGCAGTTGTCAGAAATGTTGCTGCTGTAAAGTTGGGCATTTTAGTATGAGGGTCTATAGGAATTGATTCTGTTTTGGAGTCAGCCTCAAGTGGCCATTAGAGGAACTGCAGTTTTTCGCACTTCTGCATCAGCTTAATTTTTTCAGCTTCAGAAGTTGCCACTTGATACTCCTCCCCAAGACTTGCAAACAGACTGAGATGGACAGCTGACAATGCTGCAAGATTAGAAAAAACATGTTACAAGTGCTTGCAGTAAACTTTTTAACTAATGACCAGATTTTCACTGCAATATTCTAATTAGTTACATATTATTTAACAAAGCTCAGTGACTATTTTTCAGTTTTGTTATTTATTCCTTAGTGCTTTCTTTATGCCTCTCTGTTTGAAGAACAATGACACCATTTCACCAATTCAGATGTTACAGCATCAAAGTGAAATCATAGGGACGAATCAGTGATGATGACGCTCACAATGCTGCAGCTGATTACCTTTCCACCATGCCCGCACCCAGCCATCACCCTCTTTAAAGTAGCTGTACTCCTCCCTTTTCTCATTTTAGCTGTAGAGGGGGAGGTGCAGCTGGACGGACGAAGGTGGGGAAACCGTCCATCAGAGGCGGGCCGAGCTGGGACACGGCCCATAAGGAACAGCATGAAGCCCCACAAGTTATTACCCCTGCTACCCGGGCCCATTTTGTCTTCATCAATTCTTAAACTCATAAGACTCCCTGCCTCTCTCCTTTTCCAAATTGTACCATCTATCAAGCCCGCTGCTACTCTCTCTTCTTCCTCTATGTTCCCCTCTTGCTCTGTGGTTTTCTCTCTCATGGTTCTCGTTCTCACTGCAGAACAAGGCAGTGCGGCGGTGGATTGTCAATTTATCCCGGGGCATTAGAGGCTTTTTTTTTTTTTTTTTACAGGTGGTATTGACTACAGAACCGCCCAACATACCTTCTTTCTTTCTACACCGTCCCCATCTCTTCCCTTTATTCCCTCTTCCTAAAATCTCTCCGTCCCTACATCCCCCTCTCTATCTTGCTTTATCTCCCTCTCTCCACTTTATCATCCTCCTCCCCTCCTCCTCCCCTCATCTCTCTCTTCAGCCTGTCTTCCTTTTATCTTTTCCGTCTCGCTGCTGGTTTCTCATTGTGGTGGACCGGCTGGCCTTCTTTCTTTCTCCCTCTTCCCCTCTCTTTCTCTCCATCTCTCTAATTACGTGCAGAGACAAAGGCATCTGATTCTGCCTCCTCCCACTCAGAGCTGTCAGGCCTGGTGTAGGAGAGAGTTAATTTCACACTTACTGCATGCTTTAATTAAAAAGGGGTGAAGGGGGGTGGGTGGGTGGGAGAGAGGGAAAAAAACAAGTAGGGATGCATGCAGTCATACATCATACAAAGGCTGGACTGTGTGCGAATTTGTGCGTGTGTTTTTTTTAACATGCGTCATATTTGCGGCTTGTGCCTACAGGTACGCACATCCTGAGCCAACTTTGTGTTTTCATCTTTTTTAGCAGTGTAGGTGTGCACTCAAGCACGTGCAGAGTTCACTTCTTCGCTCCTCAGGTGGATGACACACACTGTCTCTTCTCCCTCAGCAGCAACAGGCTGTATTTTTAGCTGGGGGCTTTAATGAGGAATCAATAGGATTGTAATGGCTTGTTAGGGGGGCTGCAGTCACACACACACACGTACACACACACACACACACACACACACACACACACACACACACACACACACACACACCCAGGCACACCACTGCTTTGATCCTCTGCATTGGCAGCTGGAGTGTGATTCGCACACACAAACACACACACACACAAACACACACACACACACACACACACATGCAAATGCACATTTCACACATACTTGAGCATGTGCAAAAACAAACACACACTCATAAATACAGATATGAAATTACAAAACGTGGGCACACACACACTACACAGCACCACCCCCACCCCTGCAATAATTCTCGGCACAACAGCACATGATAACCCTTGTTAAGCTATTGAGATATGGATGATAGTTCCACCCACCATTGTCAAATCGGGTAATTTATCACCCTCATCCACTGCATGTAGCAGCGAGACAGTGATCTAAGCAAGACATGCACATATCCCTCACCGGCGGCCGGCCATTGAAATTCTTCGGTGATATGATATTACAAACAACACTATCACTTGATTCGTTTGTTTCTCAGTGCAGCTTTGCATTATTTATCTCACTCCCCCTGTAGAAGGACTCTTGTGGCTGGGCGACGTTGATTGTGCATGTATAATGAGGACATCTGTGTGTTTATCTACATGTGGTGTACATATGTGTTTGTGTTGACCTGCAGATGTGTGTTTGATTGCCAGAACACATTGTCTGAATGCCCAAAGACCCCCATCTGTCATGTTACATAACTCTACGTCCAGCGTCAGGAAAGGTCACATCCTGTCTTTCCAGTGCAACCTTGCACGAGGAATTTGCCAATATACTCTGTGAGTATGTGATGTAACTGTGCATGCATGAAGTGTGTTTTGCATGGTGCAACTGCACACATTCTCACACACATGTCAAGGAATTCAGGACATTTCAAGGATTCTAGGATGTTTCTAAGATTTTGGGACAATAGGGGCTTACCTAGGACCTCTGTCGGGGGATTTGGGGATCCTCCGCTGGCACTTTTTTGATAAACAAACTACCTTGATGCTGTTTTATGCACTGTGGCACCTGATGTATACTAAAAGCACAAAAACAATTCCTAGTGTGAATCACTTTATTTTCATTGTGAATTAGAAAATGGCAGGGGGTCACCTTGCAGCCTATCGGGGGCCAGATTGGGCCTGCATGCCGTAAATTGAGTGTCACTGCACTAAGCCCTCTTTACTCAGTGAGACAGAAAGTAATGGTGTCCAGTATGCAATGATGGAATATCCTGTTTTAAGTGTGACTCTCATGGAAAAGCACAAAGTTCACATCCTATCCCAGTCAATAAACAATCTTATCTTAAAACACCAAAGGCCTCTGTAGCCTGACACACCTGTGCCATAGAGTTCCATTGTTTTTCAAAAAAGTAGCCCCCAACAAATTTGCCATTTTGAGTAACGTTTGCTACTTTCATAATTTGGGGTTTTTGTTAATATTCTGTTGTCTTTTGGACTTTGTTTAAGGGATTTCTGTTTGTGTTTTTCCCCTATTTCATGTATTCATCATAGTCTCTTTCCTGATTTATTTTGTAGGTCATGTCTTGTTTTACTTCCTGCCTTTGTCTGTTTTCTGCCTGTTTTCTGTCACACCTGCCTCACATCAGTCTCGTTAGTCCTTGAGTTTCTCCCAGCCATCCACAACACCTGTCCTGCATCAGTCTCGTTAGTCCTTCCTGCTTTTCAGTTTCTCCCAGCCAATCAGCTCCCGTACACACGTCCTCATCAGTGTAGTTTGTATTTAAGTCCTGGTTTTCAGTTTCAGTCTGTGTTTGATCCTTGATTTGATCATGTGAAGTTCAGTTACTGTGTCCTTGGATAAAAGAGTGATCTTTTTTTTTGAGTTCCTGTTGCCTGCAGTCTCCTGCGTAATGGGTCCACTAGCTCCACATTATATGACAGCTCCAAACTACAATGGCCTGCTGTTTTAGTACATTTCTGAAAGTTTTTCAAATGAAACTATATTTGTAAGGTGGAGATATTTAAGTCTTCAGAAACAATGACTGGGCTGGGAGCTTAGAGCAGCAGACTCTTTCCAAGAAATCAAGCCACTTTGCTTAAGTTTCAGTTTAGGGTTAATCAACTCAACGCAAATACATCTTCAGAGCTTATTTTTAAAATCATGGGGCTCTGCTGATCAACTTGGTGCTTGAAGGTCAAGGACCTACACAATGCACAAAGAGAATGGGAGGAACATGGGGTCGAGAGGGTTAATTTGGCTATGGTGACACGGTTGGTCAGGTTGAACACATTAACATTTATTAACATTGTCAGCAATTAATGGAAAGCACTCCACATAACTCCATTTAAATGAACTACAGTGTAAACCATTGCGGTGAATAATGTCGAGGTGTGTGAGAGATGTAGCTGCTGAGGCAAAGTGAGGTCAAATTCATCATGCGGTATGATTGGTTGGATAGGTTCTCCTTGTTATTTTCATGAGGGGCGTTTCAGCGCAATGCATCATTAATAAAAGTGCCGCCGAAGAGATCCGCTTCATACATGGACAACAGCTGCAACAGTACACCCCCATACCTTACATATAGCACGACCCAGACATCCGGCAGATATTAGAATAAGCTCAGGGAGAGGCGTGCTGATTCCAATTAGCAGTCTGTTGTTTCACACTGTGGGTGATGGAGCTTGTTATTCCTTGCATGGAGAGAGTCTGAGGAGCACTGCTCTGCGGCTCCCACCGTGCAATCAGCCTCTATGACTCTCTCGTACCCACCAAGCACTGATTGCCACATTCATCTGGCACTATTCTCACTCTGTGAGGTACTGCGGAGGTGCATTTGTTAAGAACTGTCTTGGACACCTGTAGAACAAGGTACAAATAGCTCGACTTGAGGGCTGATGTCATGCCGTCGCTAGGAGCTATAAGTAGGCATAATAAACCCGGCAGAGAAAGGGTTAGATCCAAAAAGAGGAAATAATCACAATTTCTCCGTGCAGTCATAATTTAGGGTATGAGTACTAATGCTGTATTATAGGCGCTAATTATATGCCTTGATTAAAAACTAGGGGATTACAATGGAGGATTCAATTGCAGGCTGATGATGTGGACTCTTTGTTTTGCTCTCTCACTGTTCCATGCATCAAGGGATTCAGACAAGAATCCAGGTGCTGCATCTAGAATGACTTGATTGTGTGCTTGTCAAACAATTGTGTTTGGGTGCGTCTGATTGTTCTTCAGAGGGAATTATTTTTTACTGAACCCAGTTTCACAAGTGTGCATGGTATTTTTTTTTGTGGATTAGTATGTATGTTTGATAGTTGCCAGTATGCTTTTCAGATGACTCTCATGAATGCAACAATCCACAGCTGAGTGTTGGGCAAATTACAAAAAATCATCAATATCTCACTCTTGTGTCTGTGTGTTGAAAATGGAGCTGCAGTATTGTCAATTTCTCGATGATAACTTTTTTTTCTTTTTTACTTTTGATGGCAAAAATAATGACTCACATTAGTCTCACATTGATTTTGTCATTCAGCCCATCTCTGTCAAAGCTGCCTTTTAACAAAGCTATTCTATTCACACATATAGAAATATAAAACAGTCAACAGTTTAGAGATGTTTTCTGACATAAACAGCAAGTGTAACGTTATGCTGCCTTCACGTGCACCTTGGAAATATTGTATTTATTGTATTTACCAGTTACGAGCACATAAATGGCTTTCCAAAGTCGTAGTTCAAGTGGGAAGTTGGGAAATTTTGATGATACCCAAGTTGCCAAGTTGTGACATTTGTGTGACGTTACAGGGCAGCAAAAATTGTGGAAAGCATGGAAACACTGTAAGCAAGTGACAGTAAAAAATGATATATCATATCATTTACATTTAGTAGTTCCGCATTTTAGTGTATGCATCTATTAGCATCTATAAGCAAGCAAACTTTTAACTATAAAGCATGCTGGGCGAGTATACCAACATTGATAAAGTTATTTTACAACATCAGATGTGGACTTGACATCATAAAAACATAAACATGGTGGGCAAAAGTCAATGTTAAATATCAATTTTTGATCACATGTAAAGTGTAATATGGTATTTATGTTAACTGCTGACCATGTAGACTGTACTAGATTAAATATAAAAATAGATAAAAATGTAATATATAAAAGATAAAATAATCTAGAAATAAATGAACCTCTTGGTAAACACTCTAAAATTCAACCCATCTTCTTTGTAGCTACCATGTTTTTCCCACTTTGCGGCCTCAAATTATATTAACGCAACAAAGTCGGAATAGTGACTTCCCAACTTGGAAACTCCGACCTTCCAACATCACATGAATGCAGCATTAGCCCAGATGATTGCATATAGCTATTTCGAGGACTCGTCCTCAGAATAAAGCAGCACTTCATTCAGCCTGGTCTCACTCCCAGGTCAAAATATGTCACTTGGCCAATGTCCCTGATATCATTACAGTGAAGTTAGGAGATGATGCTCCAGGCTTTTAACCAACTCCAATGTAAACCCATTTGAGTCATTATTAGACGTTCAGAGCAGTGCAGTAAAGCGCAAGAAAGCCTGGGAAGGGTGGATTGGAGGTGTATGGGTCCAACAAGCACAGGACTTTGACCCAAGAGACCAGTGTTCATGTCCCATGTGAAACTAAAAGTCAGTGCTGAGTAATTTGTCATGGAAGTCATAATCACTTGGCATTAGTTACTTGTTCGTTATGTGGGTTGTTAGTCATGTCAGCTACAGTCTTTACCTAAATCTACGACCCCTTTGTTGCCATGTGAGTCAACTTATGTGACTTACCACCAACCCCTTCTGCATCAAAATCCGTCAACCCTTTTGCATCAAGATACAATGCAAAAGGCTGCCCCTGGCTTCTGTTCAAACATCAAAATGTGACGAAGGGATGAGATCACATTTCATCCAACTATCACCAAAACCAGGTGTTTCTTAACTGTAGCCTCAGCAGTTAGCAAGTCAGCTACAGACCACAAATTTGGAGTTACTGGGAGTGACATTTCTGGTATTTTTGGTTTGGCTATACCAAAGATACATGTACTTTACTTGGGTATTTCCATGATTTGCTACTTTACACTTACACTCCAGTTTATTTTAAAGGGATATATTATTCCTTTACTACATTTATTTAATAATTAATTGCTATTACTTTTAAGATTCACATTGAAGGTACAAAATGAAATCAACAAATAACTGACAAAGTATTATTGTAGGTCACCCAGCAATATATAAAGTAATTGAAATAATCCCCACCTTTACCAGCTTCAACAATAAATTAATGTTCACATTAATACATTTACAACTATAGCACAGTGAGATAATGATGATGAGTACTTGTACTTTTGGTACTATAATGGTATTGTGATACCTATACTTTTGTACATTTACTTAAGTAAAAGATCTGAGTACTTCTGGGTGAATGGGTAAAACATAGGACATAAAGTACCAACAGGATGGATGGGTGATATGAGGGATGAAAGGAGGATAGCATAGATGGATGGAGGGGCTGAATGGACTGAGAGAAATAGGAAGGTAGGGAAGTAATAATAGACGGGGGAGTGTGGAAGTGCTAAAGGCATGGGAGGAATAAATGCGCTGATGGATGGAGGAAGACAAGTGGATGGATGAGTGGCAGGAGAAATGGTGAAGGAGGACGTGTTGACGGGATGGACAGGTGGTAGACGGGGTGAGTGAAGTATTTAAGGAAGGGTATATGGATGCGTGGATGGTTCAGGGGTAATGGTACGATAAGATTGGGATGTTGTCTGCTGGCAGTGGAGATAGACAAATATGTAAAAGTCTTCATGACTAACTTCAAAATAAGCAAATAAAAAACACAGAGGTTCAAACTTGTGCTCTTTTAAGATTGTGTAGCAGCGTGGAAGATAAATAGGCATGCTTTGGATTGCAATCCAAAAATCTAATGGTCAAAATGAACCATGAATACTCAAGGCTGTTAGAATTAAAATACATTAAAAATCATGTATCTGAATTTATGGAGTTCATACATCTCTCTTTGAAATTTTCAGAAGGTATTTCAAGTTTCACAAACCACCCTCAACTTTTGTTTGTTAGATCACATGACTGACTTTCATCCAGGCTCAGATGCTTAATTGCTTATTCTTAGTAGCTCTTAGCGTTGGTCGGATGTGCCACCACTGTGATGTAGACTCAAATATTCCAGCAGCTATGGGACCACTACCCTTGTTAACCTTTTTAATTGGTCCAGTACTTATTTTGGTTTATGGCCAAATGAAAGCAAAATAATGACATTACTACCAGGAGCTAATGTTTGCATGCTAACTTGTTGAACTAAAATGGTGAAGATGTCAAGTTTTGCACCTGCTAAATATGAGCACATTGTTATGTTATGTCGCTCAAAGTAAAATATTCATTTACACAAGGTAACATGTGATTTGTATCTCGATAATGACATTTGATCCGTGTGTTACCTTTCCATTATGAGTTTGGCTCATAGCTGGTAATCAGTTAGTAATCAATCTGGACCAACTCTGTGTCTGAAGAATGGCAGGAAAACATAGGATAACACTGGATAAACAGGCACTCTATTTCCTAAAAGCTATACCTAAAAGCTGCTGTGTGATGTGCAAAGAACCCAGGACTAAGTTTTTATAAGCTGCCACACCAAAAAGACTTAACATTTAAGAGGACAAAAGTGGATACAGATGTGAGGGATCAGCTGGGAGACTGGGAGAAAACTGTGGGATCCTGACACTTAGCAGCAAGCGTTTTTCCAATATGACCAGACCAAATGTAGATGATGAAGCTAACCATTACTTTCCCTGTCCTGTAGACACAAGGTGCTACAATAATCCTTTGACTTGCTGATCTCTAGTGTTTTAAGCAAGCTACAGGCAATTTATTAACTTTTCAGCCCTGTTTGCATATTGTGGCATTGATAGTTTCCCCCGTGGTGGGTGTGGCTTATGGGGTATGACGGGTCTCAGATCCAGTGAAGCAATACTGCTTTATGGACTCCACCTCTTTTTTTATTTGCTATGGAAGGTTTCATCATACTTTGCACGTAGAAGAGGAGTAAGGTGACATTCCAACTTGTTAGGCAGATTTAGACAAATTTTGTTAACTAAAAATGGGGTACTCAATTTGACCTACTTGAATATACATATCTCTTAAATATAGTAATTTTCTATCTGAATTCTAAATCAAAACAGAGGAATTTAAATCAAGTTATTTAAATTGCACCTAATAAAAATTCTTACTTGAAAAGGAAGCATCACAATATCAATTTGGTCACTCGGTGCATTTCAAAGTAAAACATTTCAATGTTAGAAATTATTTTGCATTTGGATTTAAGTATTCAGTATTGATTAGACTTTACAATTAGGTATGCAGTCGCTATAAGATTTAAATAATTCCAGGTGGTTGTACAGTATGGTTCAGTATTGCAGATACTTGAGAGATTATATGATTATAATCTTAGCACAATATTAATTTATTCATTGTCTGTAACTGCTTGTCCTCATAAGGGTCGCACAATAACTACATTATATAAACCAAAAATCTATATAGAGTCAGTAAAGTGGGCTCCATGTCAAACTTTGGAATTGACATCAATTGGTTGCATTTTCTCCTTGCTGCTAGTAACTACAGTGTAAATTTGGAATCATTGTCACCTAATGTATTATTTCTACTTAGGCCCACGTTGTTATGTGCATCAAAATGGAGAAAGAGAATGAACGAATGCAGAGAGAAAGGAGAGGTAGCCATGGAGGGAACGTCCAGAGGCTTAATGCACCCTGAATGCTATGGGACATTACTGATGCGAGCGGGTCGCTCCAAATCGCTCCTTGCGGGACCACGGGAGCGTTGCACTGCTAGAAGACCCCATGGCTCATTGAAAGGGGTCAGAGGCGAGGCGCTCTGCTTCATTTAGCAGCCTACTCATGATGGATGAATGGAGGGAGGGGAGGATGGAGAGGAGGAGCAGTGCCCTGCTGAGTGCATGGGGAACTGGATGCCACCAGGGACGTCCTCTTAGAACGGCGAATGGTGGTAATGGGTGGTAATGGGAACAGACACAGGTGGAGTCAAAGGTGAATGCAATGTTTAAGGTCAGCATTCCCATACGCTTTTTGGCTCAGTGTGAATGCAGTGCTTGTAGAAGCTTTATGTCAGTGCAAATGGGACGGGATTTCAAGATTTCTCAATATGTATTTTAAACATATTTCAAAATATGTTATTGCTATTTATCAACTTAAAAAATACCTACAGGTATAACACCTCCTACTACACCTACAACTAACCATCCATGCCTTTGTTACTTTCCTCAGCATGAGCTTTTGTTGACATCCTTGTTTGCTACGTGTTTTTGTTGCCTAAACATAACCACGTGCTTCTGTAGCGTAATCCCACCATGCACATTTGTTGACATCACAGTAGTTGCAACCTAGCAGAGGAAGAGCATTATACATAGATGCTGAAGTCCACTTACAAAGCAACAATATGTGACAACTTGATGAGCATGTGTTAAAATAAAATGATACAATGTGAATGAGTAAGGGAGAGTAAAAGTGCCTGCGCAGCACAAATGGTCCATAAAAAGAACGGCGAGTTAAGATTTTGTGTGGATTAAATGCTGTTACACATAAAGACTCTTATCTTCTTCCCAGAATTGCAGAGGCCTTGACAATGTTAACAAAAGCCGGCATCATGTTGATGTCTCTCTTGGCTTTGTTCATGTTCTGTCCTTGTTTTTTGGGGTTTAATCAGGATCCAAGTGTAAAGTGCCTGTAGCAGGAAAATCATCTCCAGGTGGGTGTGTGGAATGAAGGACGTCTCCCTGCACAGGTGTTAGGTATTTGAATCCAAAGCAGTCACACTGCTGTGAACAGCAGGGCAGTTGCTTTTTTAAAAACTACAATAGACTTTAAATTGAGGGATTCCTAACACTGGTGGTGGACAGAAGTAGCCCTCTGATGATTTTATTCAAATTTCCTAACAAACTACTAATCATCTTGTGGCGCAAGTTCTGCAGATTTTCTAAGAAGCAATTAACAGGAGCCTCTGTGATATACAACACAACTGCCAAAGACATTAATCAGCTGGAGAGTGAGACTTTGCCCAGTGCTCCCTGACAGCTGCCTGACCTCCATCCTTCTGCAGACCAGGACCAGCGCAGGTACGTTGTGGCACCTGACTCTGCCAGTGAGCTGTTTGTCTGTGTAGTTGTGTGTTGCAGTTCTCCTTTAGTTTAGCCATAACTGCAATTATGAGACAAATTAGACTAGTCAGGCTGGGACTGTACGACACCTATGTTGTCTGAGTGCACACAACACGATAACAGCAGTGGAAAAGCAAAGAGTACATGCATTAGATGTGTTTTCAACAATGGAAAGTTGTTTGCACAGACAGTTCTACTTTCTGATTAAAAACACATGGGTACAACCTAGAATCTAGCTGGCCACCAACTTTGTAAGATATATATATTTCTTTTAATTTTCATTGTGACGTGTCAAATGCAAACATCACTTTGATATAAAATACTGACAACAGATGACATTAATATTTGTTGGTTTTAAATTGTGTTATTAAAGAACCGCAATCCAACGTCTTCTATTTGTCTCACCCAGTGTCCACACAAAATTTTAACTTCATCATACAATTAAGTTGTATTTTGTCAACCTAATATTTATACCAACCAAAATATAATGGTGACATAAGGGTCCAATGTCTTTTCTGGCACTATACTGACCTCTAATGCCAGCTAGGAAGAGAAACTGATCCCTTTTGTTGGTACTGCCAGTCGCCAAACACTGCTGCTTTGTCAGAGCTCTCAGCATAAGATCCCAATGCCAAAAGTCACCTTTCACGTCCGTAGCTGAGAACACGGTCAGTCAGAATAGGTTGCGGTGTTATTATATGCCAGTGTCTGCATGATACAAGCAGGGCAGCATCAGGCTGAAATGCTGCTGGTTTATTGGGCAGGCAGTAGGGGCGGTGGATGCATCCAACAAACCCTAGATTTTTATGTGGGAGTCTGGTGTTTGGTTCCTGTCTAAATATGATGTTTTTGGTCTACACCTTACCATGTGCCTCCGTCCCTTAATCCTAACCATCTGTGCCAGCATGTGCATTTGTTGATGTCCTGGCATGGTTGCCATGTGCTTTTGTTGCCCAAACATATCCATGTGCAGTGTAATCCCACCATGTAGTTGTGTTTTCATCACAGTAGCAGCATCCTGGAACATGAATAGCAGACGCAGAAGGATACCTAAAGCATAATGTGTAGATGTGAAAGTCCACTGCAAAGCTACAATATGTGAGGTCTTGAGGGAATGTGTTGGTATCGCTCCAGACACTACAATCCTTTTTTTTCAAAACAAAATGTATCTGTAGTACTGATATTTTGGTATTGATTTCTTCAGTCGTACTGATCATGCTTCTCCATTTGCCATACAAATTGTACAAATCATATTATTTGCTGAAGACAACCAAGATTTGTGGATAAAATTGAAGGTTCTGGAAAAACCAAGTAAGTTGGCCTCATGATAAGACTTTTTGGTCAAACTTTAAGCTCAAATATTACAGGAAGAAAGTGATTTTATGTACAAAAGGTAAGATTCAGTTTCTGCTGAGTAGTGTTTTCTTTGCCAGTCAATTAAAAGTCCATCTTATCAGCCGATTTGAATGAGAAAGCAAGATAAGTCTTCCTAGTCTGCATAACCACCGAATGAAGTTCAAACATGGCACGAACACAAAATAACTCAATGACACACTTGCTATGAAGGGAAACCTTGGCTCTCAGCCCAGATTTTGGCTATATCCAATTTGTTGTCAACCAGTTTGGGGCCTCTCCAATCTTGCTAAAATATTTTAATGTTGTTTTTTTTTCTGGCCCAAGATGCGTGATCCAGGGGTATGAGTAATCAGATAAATGGGACCCATCTCCGAGGAGAGCAGACAACATGGCTGACTGGATCAAAGTCCCATCGTCTGCGTACCATGACGCTTATCTCTGCTAGCCTCGCCACCAGATAGCATTGCTAATTTGTTGAGCCACTGGCGACGTCACAAGGTGACTCTGTCGTCTGAAGGAAAACTACTTCAAAAACCATCTGAGTAGAAGATACCACTACAGTTAATCATGAAATATGTAACCGCAGCATGCAGGAGGTGTAGCGCTCTAGCATGATGTGCTAGCATAACTAATTGCGATGCCACAGCACCGTCAAAAGTGTGGATTCCCTGGCTTTATGGCCAAGAAGATGTGGAGGAGTGCGTGTACCTCTTGCGAGAGAGTTTAGGAGTGTGTGTGTTGCTAAAAAGGAGGGAGGGATGGAGAGGGAAAGAGGAAGAGAAAGAGAGAGGCTGTGTGGGAGGAGGCAGCTATGCTAGCTCCTAGGAGAGACTGGGAGGGCGAAGGGTCATTATTGACTGAATGAATTTTTAAAGAGGGCCCTCGTCGGGGGTGGGAGGGGCAGTGTTTCTGTGTGTGTGTGTGTGTGTGACTGTATGTGTGTAAAGTCATACTAGATGCTATTCTACCACATTTCTTCTCCCTGTCTCCCTTTCTTTCATTGTGCTAATGTACATAAATGTCTGCCATAGACTTCCTCAAGCCCCATGACCAATTTAGACCCTCCCGCTTCTCTGTATAGCCACTATAGTTTCAATGCACAACAGGAAAACCTTATTGATTGCCCTTTCACACCCTTTAACAATCAATGGCAGACCTGGTTTTAAGAGGAGAGCCTCCAGGTGGAAGGAGGGAGGGTTCGAAGAGGAGAAGGAGCATGGTTGGAGGGAAAAACAACAACGAGTCCTTGTTTTTTTCTACCTCGGGAGGTGGTAAAATGACCAAGAGGGGGGTTACTTAAGGCCACAACCTCCAGTTGTTTGGTTGTTGGCAGCCAGGCCAGGCTCGCTGTAAGACGTGCCCAGAGGCGGTGCATGTTTTGCGGCGTGAAAGATAGGGATAGATGGGGGTTAGGAGGGTGGATGTTGTGGTGGGTTTGGAAATGCTCTGTATGTTCACTGACCCTGGCAGATAGCAGATGAAAGCAGGAGGGGGGTATTCAATCATACTAATCCCCCACCACCACCTCCCCACCCTCGCTGCATCTGTACACACACACACACACACACACTCCCGAGAGCAGTCACACTCATTAGTGCCAGCAAGACCCGCTGTTGGATGGAGCTGAAACACCAGCTCAAAGCTCCCCTCTTTCTCTCTTTCATTCTCTCCCGGTGTCCCTCGCCCCCTCGCTCGCTCAGTCTCCCCCTCTTGTCTGTCTCTGTGCTCTTTTCATCGCTGTCTTCACTCCATCCCTCTCAGCCAATTTGGCCCTCCGTTGTTTTCCCTTTCCTTTCTTTCTTCCTTCTCGTGTTTGGTCCCCCGGCTTCTCCTTTATCATCTGTCCACTTGATTCTTTACACAGCTCTCATCCATCCATCCCTCACTTTCTTCTCTCCGTCTTCCTTATCTGTCAATCCATGCGTTCATCCTTCCCGTTCTTCACCCTCCCTCGTCTCCTTTCCTCCTCCTCTCTCCTACCTAACCCGTCATTTGATTCCCTGCACAATCCTCCCCTCCAATCCTTGCTTGTCTCTGCTCCCGTGGTGGAGGGGTGATTTGGAGGATTAGGCCGGTGGCAGGGTTGTTGCTGTGTCAGTCTAACAGGCAGGGATCTGGACCAGAGCTCAGTCCAAATCCCTTCCTCCACGCCTGCCTGCCTGGCCACCGAATCTGCCGCTTTCCCTCTTTTCTATCTCTTTTTTCTCGTTCATCCTTTTCTTTTTTGACGGCTGGCGTCTCCTCCTCCTGCATGTTCTATGTCGACGTATTTGTATCTCGAGCACCTTCCGGCACATTCCGATGCCATGTTTGTGAATCTTTTTTTTTTTTTTTTTCATTATTTATGGCTCTCGTCTATCCTGCATATTCCAAAAAAAAGAAGGCACAACAAGCTTTCAGTGCTGAGGGTATTACATTTTGATACCTCAACCAAGAAACATGATCACATCACCACACGGTGTTAGGTGTTTTTTTTTTACACCGGCTGCAGGAGAGTCCTTCCCTTCACTGCATCGGTGACCTTTCAACCCTTTAAAACCTGGATCGACATCAGTTTTCTTGTGCTGTGTTCAGAAGCCTTTCACACGCTATTTGACCCTTTGAAATCTGAACATACTGGTTTGTTTTCTTTTTTAAAACATGGGGGAAAAAGACAATGAGAGTATTGTTATACAATTATCCAAAAAAATGTATTTATAATCATAATAATTCTTATATTAAAACTATTATACAAGAAAAAAAGAATTAAATAAATATACAGTGTAATAGTTTACAGATTACTAGTTATCCTGTTAAAAATGTAATACATTATGTAACTATGTAAATAATTTCACTTAAGTAATGTAAACATTACAATGTTTTAAATAGAGCAATAAAGCTGCAAAAAAGACTTGAAAACATGAGTGCATAAATGTTGCGCTCATGCAGCCTTGCTGACCCGCGTTGTCCAAAAATCTGCCAAAAGAAGGCATTCCTACACAGCAAATAGATTTAAAGCACCAAAATAAAAGCTTAACAAGCACAATAAAAGCTTAGAAACATTTTCTGTAAAGATTATCTTCCCTGTGTAACCCCTTTGTAATCACCAAGATTTTATTAGAAATTGTAACTGATTACAATCACATTTATTTGTAATTTAATTACTGTATATAGTAAATAGTTACATATATATATATATATATATATATATATATATATATCTTGTGGATGTTTTGTGACTCTTTAAGGCCATCTTATGTCTCCTCATGTTTTTGTTTTTTTTGTTTGTTTGGTTTTTTTACTTTTCTTGTACTAATTTTCAGGTAATTTTCTTTTATCTATTATTCCTTACTACTTTATTATTTACTTTTGCTAGTTGCCTTCTCCCCGCGTTTTTTTTTTAAAGAAATGAAACCAGTTTGCTTTGGTTTCAAAGGGTTAACCCAACGCAACCCCAATCACAACCATAAATCCTCAGAAAAAAAAATCTGAATCCATACAAATGTCCAACCTTAAATCAAATGATCCATTTTTTCCATAAGAGCTCATAAGATAATGGAAATCTATGTGAGTTCAATTCAATTTCTACCCCTCAAAACCCCTCAGTTAAAGTAATACATTTCGTGATAGCCCTCTTTGTATGCCAAGAAAACACCTACTTTTAAAAATCCTTAGCAGGCTTAAAAAATGTCACTCTTCCTCATAACCCAATCCTTCTTAAAATATCAGGGGGCAAATGCTCTTTTTTTAATTGCAGCTCTAGGCAAGTATACAGTCAATCCTCTTGGATAAGTGAGTTCTTCCTTTAGCAGCCTTAAGGGAGCTAACAGAAGCAGGTTAGCTCCGCTTTACTGACGGATTTCAACATGCAGGTCATAAAAATAGGGATGTTTGGCGGGCATCCTTTTGGGCATTTCTTTAAAAAAAAAAAAAAGACTGAGTGGAGAGAAACAATGTGGTCTCTTAAATGATAATTCCAGTTTATTACAAACTTGAATATTACTGACAACCGTGCCATGTCAGATGGCATAATACACACAATCATAGGTTATAGACAAGCCAATAATTGACCAAAAGAGAACAATGCTAAGAGGCTGGTACTTACCCCTCAATGCATTTATGGTTCACAGCTGTATTATAATCTGCATTCATTCATTTTCATAATTTATCTTTGACATGAGATCCACAAATTTACAACATATAAAAGTAGAGTTACTCAATAAATAAATAAATTAAATCAAAAAACTTAAAAAAAGACAGGGGCACATTTGCCTATCATCAGAAGTAGATAAAATTTCCATCCGAATTAGTGCAAATTTAAACCAAATTCACAGAAAATCTTCAAATAAAATTGATAACAAATGTTCCGCTTCCAATGCTGTTATGTGAAATTTAGGAATTTGTTCTTTAAGATTAACAGTTGGTGGTGCTAATTCTCATGTGAAATCCCATTAAACTCCTTTTCTCTTCGGTGGAAGCCCTTGTGGCAAATAAGTCACATGGTGTACACACGTCATAAGTTTAAAGCTTAAGTTTGTTTTTTGTTGTTGATTCCACATTTTGAATAATGATCTGAAAATATAATATGGTAATATAACACTGACAAGGCCATTCTTGTGCCTACTGTGCACTAGTAAACTTGTGACAGATTTCTTCATATGATCATCTACCTGAGGCATGCTACTTAAAGTGTAGCTTTAAATACAATGCTACATGTAGCCACATGCTCACATCTAGAAAAACATAAATGCTGGTTGCCAGTGTTTTTAATTATATCACAATTTCAAAACATTCCTGCTGACAACATGTCTGGTTGTGCTTGGAGGCTTTTACTGGTGATTCTTCACAATAGAAAGTAACCCTATGCTTGGTTACAGTAATTCCTTGCCTGCAAGAACACTGCTACATGAAAAAACATGCTAACATCAGAGAAACATGCAATCTTGGTTACTGATGTTGTTCATTTCTCACTGATTTCAGATCATATTCCTGCTGACACGTCCGATGATGATTTCACTTTGAAGCTTTCATTAGGAATTTTTATTGGTTAAAAGTGCAGCTATTATACATAATAAATACAGTCATTCCCTGGCTGCAAGTACACTGCTTCATGTAGCTATATGCTAATGTCAGGGAAATATGTGATCTTGATTGGTAATTTCTCTTTGATTTCAATAGAAAGTGACACTGTATTCTGCTCCAGTCATTACCTGGCTGCAGTGTCGCTGCAGAGACAACGAGATATGGAGGACCTGGAAACGCTGACCTGTCAGAGCAGACTGGGCTTTTTCCGGAGGGAGGCTTAAAGAAACTGGTGCTAAAACAGAGGTTCTCAGTCAGAGGGTGAGTACAGAAGTTCCAGCACAGACAGTACGAGGAAAATAACTTTTTTTTAGAAAATTACAGCATGTAAACATGTTCAGGTAGATACCCAAATACAAGTAACCTAAAATTAAGTATAATAGATCACCTATTAGTAACATTGCAGTGCAATGCAGGACTTTTTACTCGTAACAATTTCTACAGTATAGTATTTCTACAGTATAGTACAAAGAGATCTAAATGTTTCCTTCACAGCTGCATGAAAACAATAATTTTTAGACAATATAAACTGACAATTGATTGGCTGCTCATGTTTCTTGCCACATCTTTTTCTTTTAGCAATGTCACTCACATCTAGGAAATCACCTAAGTAAGAACAATTCCAACATAAAACATAAAGCAAATTGCCAAACCTATAAAAAAAAATACCCAAATCCAAAACACTTTTTCTTTTTCCCTCTGATTTACCAGTCTGTTAAAAATCTAAACTGCACTGGAAGAAAAGTGACAAATGTGAGTAGTGAGTAGTGCATACTGTGCATCAGTAGTCAAGCAGGTTGATGTCCATTGTCAATAATTTTGCTGCTGTATGACTGACCTGAGTGTGTGACTGTAGCCCAGCGATGGAGGTAGTTACACAGTCATTTCATGGTGCTCTGTTACTGTCTCTGCCTCTCAATGTGTACGAGCCTCACCGGACCAGGCCTGGCCCAGGGGAGGGGAGCAGGTTACACTGATGCTGTCTGAAGGACACTGGGACATTGTGGAAAAGTGTGTGTGTGTGTGTGTGTGTGTGTGTGTGTGTGACACACAGAAAGACTTCATGGTGCTCTGTTACTGTCTCTGCCTCTCAATGTGTACGAGCCCCACCGGACCAGGCCTGGCCCAGGGGAGGGGAGCAGGTTACACTGATGCTGTCTGAAGGACACTGGGACATTGTGGAAAAGTGTGTGTGTGTGTGTGTGTGTGTGTATGTGTGTGACACACAGAAAGACAGTGAAAGAGAGACTAAAAAAGAGAGAGAACAAATTGTAAAGGTTGCTTTCCCCATGTGTCCCTACACACATACAAGTATTGTGACAGTGTTTGCAGTCAATTTCCACCAAATTTCATTCATACGTGTATTGCTGTGGAAATACTTTAATGCGAGCAAGAGCCAAACAGAGGCCACAATAGCTTTAAGTTGAGACTGACAATGGATGAGTGGAGAGTCCACAGCTTTGGAGTCCCTTGCACAGCAGCAAAGTTGGATTGATACAATGCAGTGGTAGTCGCATGAATAGCAGCCTGATCAAGGCCAGCACCGCAGCACAAAGAGACAAGTCTTGACAAGAATGTTAAACAGGTGTGTGCTCACATACACTGAGCTGCATAGAGGTGAAATTACATTTCTGATCTTTTATGTACAGTATATATAAATCATATGTGCTTCAGGTGGAAGCACACAACAAAAATATATGAAGAGAGAAGAATAAGACATGCCTTATGACATGTTTTTTATCATGCTATATTCTAACATTCACAGGAAACCAATTCCATCCCACCACAAAACAAGTCTTCATTTAAATTTTGAAATCTGACACAGATTTAACCAAATTTCTATTCATTTATTTCCAATTTCTGTAGAAATTACACTATTATACATTGCGGTTAAAAAAAAAAAAAAGGAGTCAACTGCATAAGCGTGATTGGGTTTAGTCAGATTGCTGAGAGGACCACATATTTTTGAATGGTCTTTCATGCTTTAAGGTTGTAGAAAGTCCTCTCTATAAACAGATGTTATCTTGTATGAAGGGTTTGAAGAAAAAAGTAATATTTTGTACATGGAGAACAAAACGCCGTACAGCAGTTCAACCAGACTGACAAGTAAAAGGCCAGAAAGAGACAAAGATCCCTCTGAGCAACAGTTCAATAAGAGGAGAAGAAATCACCCGTCGTTGGTAAAAGAAACTGGAAGCTTCAAAGCTTAAAAATGTGTGCAGATAAAATAAAACAGGTTCCTGTTTCACTGTTGAGGGCACAATAATGACTGTAACAAGCTGGATTAACAAGGGTGCTGCTTTAGCAGAGCTATTCTTCAAACTTCACAATAGAAAGAGAAAGTTAGTCCAGAGTTGGCACTACTGTAACTGCATCAGGAAATATCAGCTGAGCATACTGTGGACTAATAAATCACATTTTAAACCTCTTCAGTCTGACCACTGTGTAGACTGCAGAGGGTCCAAAGAAAAACAGCTTCCCCAAAATATTAAGAGCCCAGCTGCACAGTGGTAGATCAATAATAATTGAGGGATACTTACACTTTTCGAGACTGGAAGAAAAAATCTAAATCTTAGTTCCAACAATATTCTTCATTGTTACACTTAGCTCTAGGACACTGATTGATTGTTCTTCTTTTGGGTCCAAAATGATTTCAAATGTAAATAATACTATGCCAAATTCCCAAAAGTTTGGATGGTGTATTAAACTTATATAAAACAGAATGCATTGATTTGTAAGTCCTTTTTGGCCTTTATTTAATTGGATATAGTCAAACAACATGTTCCAAAAAAGTTGGGACAGGAGCATTTTTACCACTGTGTGACATAATTTTTTCTTTGAACAACACTCAGTAAGCGTTTGGAAACTGAGAACACTAATTGTTGTATTTCTGAAAGTGATATTCCCATTCTTGCTTTACATATGACCCCAAACTGCTCAACAGTGTCTGGATGGCATCATATGTTGCTCCAAAACCTGTATGTACTTTTCAGCTTTCACAAGTGCCTTCACAAATGTAAAGGTTACCTGTGAGACTAACACAATCCCATATCATCACATTGTCTGGTCAACTTTGTGCTGGTAACAATCATGACGGTCCGAGCCTGGAGGACACAATGTCCAAGATTTCCAAAAAACAATTTGAAATGTGGACTCCTCTGACCACAGCACATTTTTCCGCTTTGTGTCAGTCCATCTCAGATAAGCCCTGGCTCAGAGAAGGTGGTATTGTTTGTCAATGTTGTTGATATATACCTTTTGCTTTGCATGATGGAGTCTTAACTTGCATCAGTAGATTCAGTATTGGACTTCACAATGTAAATCTATTGTCTGAATTATATTGCTTTTAAATCCATTAAACAGACATTATTGAAGAAAGTCACAACTTTTTTGGAATAAGATATATAGGTTATTACTATTCTGAGCATCAACTTTACAAAATGGAACCTTTTTATTGATGAGATGTAAAGCTTCAAAATTACCAATTGTTGTGCTTTTGGTATTAGAGCACCGGCTTGTATACATCCTTATTAGGATGCAAACTCAAGCTCTATGGAGACTTCTAATTGTCCTATATTTCTTTCACTCCATCAGATGTATATAGTGTCCTTTGGGTGTCTGTGTTTTTCTTTCTTTCATCTAAACTTTATTATTTATTTAAAATGGTTTTACGGTTTGATTTGGCAGAAAAGCCTCTGCTCTATGATGAGGCACTCAAAGAATCGGAGCAGCAGCAAGGATTGTGCTGGGAGAACTAATCCCCCTAACAAACACATACATGAACAATAAATATTATTAAAGACAACAACACCAAAAGCTTACAATATAACGAGGAGGTTGGAGTTGTGGAGAGAGCTGCAGCAGCAAATGACATCAGCTTGAGTGTACAATAGTGAAAAGTAAAAGGTTGTAATGTGGCTAATCAGCTGATGGCCACAGTGCTGGTGAATGACCGTGATTGTGAAGCATGAGTGAAAGAGGCTCGTGCCAATCAGCTAGTGCAAGTGCGTCTTAAGTGGTCTGCCTGAACTAACTTTATTGCTACATGTAAAAAAGACGAAAATAGGTTAGTGACACAGAGGCAAAAAAACGACCAGTCCTACATTTAAATTTGGGCCTAATCAAAATGATTATCAATCACTTATTTACGGAATTATCCTTCTTTCAGGTTCTGTATATTAGATTTTGAACATTATTACAGCAACAAACAACTATTTGCTATGTAAAGATATAGTGGCATATGCCTTCTGAGGCAAATTGTGATTTGTGATATCGAGCTTTATAAATATAATTGACTTGACTAGACTAGAATACTCCTCAATTTTTGTTGTATTTATTTATATTTAATTTATTTTACGATTTTAAAATCTTTTTTATAAACTTGCAGATGTTAGTAACGCACAGACTCATACCGTGTAGGCCTACTTATTTTTGCATCACTGAAACTTTACAGATATCTTTCTTTCATCACAATAAAAAGCATGTAAGAAAAGCTGTTCAAATATGTTGGTTAGTTTTTAAAGCAAACTTTAATACAATAGCATAGCTTAGGGTTAGCATTAGCAAGGCTATAATTGAATACAAAATAAAATATATTTTTTTAAAAATATCTTATTTTTTTTTCCCAGCTATTTTATTTTTACAGGAAATATGAGCAACTTTGAAATGGCAACCAATAAAAAAGAATCTTGACTTAACACAAACTAAAAGTAAACTAACAGTAAACAGTAAATTTACAAAACATAATTTAATAAATATTACGCCTTGAAACTTATCATGGCATCGTTGCTGTTTAACACATCCGCTAGACCTATGAATATTTTGCAATGCATTTCAATAAATTTTGAATTGTTTAATTATCTCAACATTTTATTCAAAATGCATGGCCAGATTTTTTTTTTTAAATGAGGTAAAATGCTTATATGATTAAAAAAAAAACTTTTGTGAAATTTATTGGTGTAGGATATTGTAGGTTCAAACTACAAAAAAATGATGAGAATTGAAGAATCACCCCTATGTGTCACCCCAACAGGGGTTTGTGAAAGGGCATACAGAATGTGCACCTGGCATTTACTCACACGGCCGGCAGCCCCGCTAGATATACAGGAGGAGTCCGCAGATCAGAGAGAGAGAGAGCACGGAGCGGCGTCAAACAGACTTTAAAGATGATGTTGACTTTTCTCACACCACACATGCCAGTGCAGCAGGGGCACACGCACACACACACACACACACACACACACACACAGAACACGGTCAAATACATGCATACAGATTCAGCTGAGGGAGCAGGTTCTCACACACACACACACACACACTGATGCTCACAGTCACAGGCTCACTTGCAAACATACAAAGCACATAGTCACCCATACGCATACAGATATGTACATGATACGAGAGTAAGCTGGTAAAAGGGGACAGACACGTGCGCACACACGCACATACACACACACACAGTCCTTTCACCTGCATGCCAACAGTTGTTTGATCAGAGCTGTTTTGATGCTTGCCGGCGATAGAATGTGCTCTCCGTGCATGTGTGCTCCAGCGGAAAGCCCAAAGATGAACAGAGGAACGTCTCAAAGCCCACAGGCTGGAAGAAAGAGAGTGCTGACAGTGACAGAAAAACACCCAGATGGTAGCTTCAGTGTACCATGGGATCACATGTACAGAATTAGATCTGGAAGTTGCTGGCGGGAACAAGAAATGATGTCACCATTGCCGATAACAAGACATGTGCATAAGTGTGTGTTGGTTTCCTTTAGTGAACGACTACTTGCACATGTGCTGTGTGTGTCCTTATATTAAGTTGTGCCTGTGGTCCAAAATAACAACAGCCTAAACCCATGTCTATAGACCGCTAGTATGTTACACGTGTTTTCTACCCATGCATCTTCCACAGCAAATACGTTCTCATTTTCATCTTTACACCAGCTTTGCACAGGCTTGCATCTTAGCTGCGTCTCACAGGCATATCTATGCACTTAGCATGCATTTATGCTTCAAGTCAAATTTTTCTGGTCGATAGGTACATACATGTGAGGTTGATGCCTGATAACACACTACTACTTTTCTATATACCTATAATCTACAATATGTTTTTGGGTTACTTTATTATTTTCTGTTTTTAAACTTTTAATCCTATTATATTTATTTTCTCATTCTGACTTTGTTCTTTGACTTTATTGATTGTGATGACATTTTTTCCTCTTCATGCTGTTTATTTATTGATTCCATAATGTATAAAGCATTTTGGAAAATGGTATACAAAGAAAGCTTTTTAATTTTTTTTCATCTTCTCTCAGACTTTATCGCAGCCTATAGGATCATGAGGGGGAAACATTGTTTGACACTGTGTCCTAACAGCAAGTGAGCGTAAAACTAGTGTGCCACATCACATTAAATCCATTAAATATGATATAACTCTGTTTTGTCATGTAGACAAACCACTTACTGATCAGCTGAGCTCTCAGAGATGTAACCACTGAAAACATGGGCAAGTAGGCTACTTGCTTCCGATGTGTACTTTTTAAAGGGATAACATTTATCAACAGTCACAGTTATATTGTGATATATACTGAAGATGACATACATTATAACCAATGACAAGTAGGCTGTTATTAGCATTCTGCTCCCTGGCGATCTCTCTCCAGCCAGCTGCCTCATTATTTCTGTTTTTGTGATGAAATGAAGAGGTATCATATAGATAACTGATTCAGTTCAACACAATGAATCAGCCATTCCTCGTCCATTGTGGCACTTTCATAGCAAGCAACAGGAATATAATAAAAAGGGCCACCCAACAAAAGTTCATCTTAAACTTGCATGCCACATAGCTTTGTGTGGCTTGCAGCCAGTTAGAAAATGTCAATGAAAGCCATGCATCAAAGTGATTTAGTCGATTTAGCAAAGACATAATGTGAGATCCTCATGTAGCAGTCAAAACAATTAGGGCAGGCCTTGCTTGGGGTCAGAGAGGGCTGTAGCCTAAAGACAAGGATTTATAGGTATGCAAAGGAATAGGGTGGCAATGAATGCACAGAATCCAGAGCTAAACATCTATGAATGAAGTGAAGTTGATTGTTAGAGTGGAAAAGTACAAAATGTGTGATCCAAAGAACCCATTCTACAGAATGATTGTCATAAAACAAGTAGCATTGGATGGTAGCAGAGCTTTAAGCAACAGGTGAGTGTACCCTGGTCTAATGCAATAGCAGCCAGCCTGTGGAGCAGTCGGCCAGTTGTTTACAGGTTGTTTCAGTGTCAATCATATGCACAAATGTTGATGGAAAAAAAGATTAGGAATACTCTCACATATCAAAGGAAAACTGTACATGCAGTTTGTCTGCAATGAAATGCTCAGACTCGATGAAATCAGTACACAGTTGCTTCAGTGTTGTGTGAATGCTGTCATCACCTGATCGCGATGTTGTTGTTTATTATCTGGACATTAGGTAAATCATGAAGTGGAGCTGCAACTCAGAGGAGTGTCCCGTGATCACTGAAGAGCTGAGAAGAGGTTCGAGCTGCTGGGTATGTGTCTGTTTCGCGCTAAATTCAATGTCAGAGTTTCCTTTTGATGATTCTGTACACTTAGTGTTTCTCACAATAGAAATACAGGGCTCTCCTGGATAATTTAGGCCATCACTTTTATATAGAAATCATGTTTTTTCCATCTACAATATCATAAGCCTTGGCCGCTGTAGAGCAGAGGGGTGAATCAGAGTTGTAGAAATTTTTAAATACTGCACTTTCAAACACCACACCAGACTCATACAACATTGATGCAGGATTTGAAAGGGAACTGAATTAAACATCTGAATGTTTTATCAGGTGTCTACAAAGCATTAACTTCTAACGATGAGCATCAGCTCACCATTACAGTGTATGGAACTGCTTTTTAAATGTGGTGATTCTGACAGAAATGGTCTTTGGAAATTGACTCCTTTCATGACACAAGCTTGCAGTTTTTATTAAACATCTAATCTGGGATTATTATTATCATTATTATTATTATTATTATTATTATTTTGGTGGGGAGATGGAATTGGAGGTAGCATAACAAGAAAAAAACTCAACATCGACATTCTAGTACTTTTAGCGTCCATTTGTAGATATGTTTTATGGAGGTAAGTCCAATGTTCACTCTCTTTTTATCTCAGTTTTTGGTCTCCACCAACTTGATGAGAAAAACATCTTGCTCTTTAGCTGCTATTTCTCCACTGTTTTCACCAGCTAGTCAATTACTTTGTCTGCTGTTTGGTGCTGAGGAGGTATTATACAGTTTTCGAAAGCAGTTGTCTGCTTGAAACAGTAGCTTGTGCCATAGTGCCACAACAAAATCCCCCCTTTATACACTTAATACACACAGACCCAAACAATGGTGGCATCATCCCGCTTCATTGTGTGATTACACACTGCATCGCGGTCAAAGGATCAAAGAAGGCATGATGGGAATAATGTTAAACACAAGAGCTACCACCTCTTCCATGACATATAATATATGCATTAGCAGCACTTATAAACAATAACAAAGGTATAACATGTCAGTCGCAATCATTTACCTTCTCTGTTATGGCGGCTGATCTTGTAATTTTCTTGGAGGGTAAGGAGCTCCCGAATTTTATTGTTTCTCATTGTGGGTCACATGCGTGGTCAAAATATCACTTCGTGCCGCCCATGGTCATGTCTTTCCGGCTTTATGTTTTATACAGACCTTGATTTTTGACTGTGTTTTTTCCTTTGTACTGACGATTCAGCTGTCGGAGAGAGAACTATGTCAATTTTAAAATTTCATACATGTTATTCTGTTAGTCTAAGACAGTCAAAAAATATTAAACAAGAGCAAGTAAACAAGAGCAATTCTCTACAAAATCCCCAAAACTTAAGTGCTAAAACTAAAATTTGTGATGTCATAGGGTCTAAAATTTGGAGCTGCTCTACAGACAATAAATGGTGAAAGGTTTTCTAGATAAGACTGAGAGTGGCAAAGGGGAATGTTCTCGGTGTATGCAAACGTTTTCTGTTTTAGAACTGGGAACACCTCAACAGAATGAAGCTCATTTGTGTATAGAAAGGAAATAAAAATTCTGTGGGTCCACAAAACCAGGCTCCTAAA
This sequence comes from Plectropomus leopardus, assembly GCF_008729295.1. Taxonomy (NCBI): domain Eukaryota; kingdom Metazoa; phylum Chordata; class Actinopteri; order Perciformes; family Serranidae; genus Plectropomus; species Plectropomus leopardus. The sequence continues at coordinate 25,159,955 of NC_056476.1, read as the reverse complement.
CATTGTCTACACCGCAGCTCCAGCTCCTATGACATCACAAGTTTTGAGACTTACATCTCTGGTTTCTGGCTTTGAGAGACTGCAGCTCATGTTCAAAAACACTGATTGAACTTTCCTGCGCAATGAAATAACATATTGGAATTTTTAATTTAAGTTGCCATTGTGCTGCTGCTCAGTGAGGGTTTTTTGTGTTAATTTTATAAAAATGCTTTGTTTTGTGTAAACCACTTATTTTTGCACCTCAAAAAAATTGCCTGCCAATCAATCTGTGTGATTAAAACAGTGAAATGATAAAAGACAATACAATTTTCCACCATGGTGGGATTGCGTTTTTGGCTCAGAAGGGGGCATAATTACAGACAAATACAGTACTATTGATTTGTGCACATCAATTCATCATTTCATATCACAATGCATAATTAACTTTAAATGATAACCAATTTTTTTTTTTTAAAGAGAATAGTCTTTATTTTATTTACTCTTTTGTTAATATTTGTAATTATATGTTTAATTTATTGCTTTTAAGGCATTTTTATGTCATACTTGCTTTTATAAAAAAAAAAAAAAAAGATTTATATTGTTTAAAGTTATTTAATTTTTGTTTTGAGGCATTTTATCAGCAGTTCCAGTAGAAACAAGGCTTCTGCAATGGAACAAATGAAGACGGCCTTGTGTTGTGCTCACACAAGATGAATTGATGTTGCCATTTTGACCATGTGTGGCTCCCCACCCAGGGCCTACTCTTCATCTATAGGCTACTGCTATCACTCATCTCTCCCCTCAGATCACAGACACCGAGGGAAATAATCCCTGGTGGTGGTGTTCAAACTCTTACAGATGCGCACACACACCTGCAACCACACATGGACACTCACTCGTTCTCTCTCACACACACACACACACACACACACACACTGATGGGACAGGTACACATATAAAATGATAACAGTCAGACAGATGTTCACATACTTTTCAGGCACATTCAGAACAGATGTGTGTGCTGCTTATAAGCCCCTTAAAGGCAAAAACACACCCATCTCTTCATGAAAATTTTAATCCGCACACAACGCACTTCATGACCTCTCCTTTTACACACACTCATGCACACCACACACACACACATCATACTTGCATAAATATATGCATGCATATTTGGACATGTGTTTCTGGATGGTTGAACATCAGCTAACACACTTATACAATACAGAACCCTGTTTACATGTTGGTAAATGCTGATGCACTTCAGCTTCATTATACAGGAGGCTTTGGTTGATAACAGAGCTATTGTTCCTGTCCATTGATCTTTAAAGGGACGGTGCATTCAGCATACAAATCCTCCTGTCCTGATGGTAAAGGTTGTTAAAGGACATCTCTGGCAGGTTTTTATTTGGAGAAGTGGCTAATTCTCCAGGTTAACCACAATTGCATTTTTAGTTAAAGGGCAGGTTCACTCAAATTCCAAAAACATATTTTCTGTTTTAGACAAGAAGCAACCTCTGGGGCTAAAAAATGAAACCAATGGTTAGGCACCAAAAACAATAGTATGAGCATACGACTATATTCGGAGTAGAGTTTGGGTTGTTTCCCCCCTGCCAATGCTGAGGCCAACCCTAGGTCTTCGCCATAAACTCGTTCTTAAGTTTCCTTTCAACTTCTTTTGTTGCAAGTTGTTGCAAAATTACTTTTTATGGTTTTGATGGCAGAACACAAAGATTGCAACCAAAACTGTTTAAATTTTGCATCACACAGAAATCAAGTGGTGGCTTGTCTGTTCTAAGCAGCATGTTAGACTCTGGAGGATGAATGCTGACCACCCATGAAGTCGTGTCGCCTTCATAGGAGATCAAAACAGCGGAGCATACAAGACACTCACATCTGGCATACACTCTTACACACACTGGATCCCACAGTAACCACTGTACTCACTCCACACATCAAACCACACAAGACTGGAATATATGGGTGATATAGTTCTATAGTTTGACTGAAAGATGAAATAACCTCAGAAGTTTTTTTTAATATTCATAGTTTTTTTATCCTCACACTTTCTGTGTTTGCCTTCAGTGGCTGTTGACCGTTGCCTCTTTGTTTTCCGTACATTATTATAACAAAGCAAACCGAGAGGACTTCAAAGGCAACCAGCTTTCCGGAGATTAACAGTTGCTTGTTGACTGTTCTTTAATTAAGTGCTGACATTAGTTTCATATTTGGGCCAAAACAGTTAGCAGCATCTGTTTTTTTCACAACTCATGATATAAATTTATGTATATTAGCAATGTGTGTGTGAGTGTGAAGGATGAGTGTACGGTGCTTGACCCAAGATGTACTCTTTCTTCTTTTCATGCACAAACATACCCAGAAAAAATACATAACAACACAACAAAAACACACAATACTCATTCATATGCAGAAAACACAAATGCACAGAGAGAGAGCTGGGCAGACTGCAGGCTGCAGAGCTCTGCCAAATGATGGGGTCCTAAGAGGCAGTGACTGTGACCTTGGCTGCCCTTGTGTGTGCCTGACTCCAGCTGGGCATCCATTAGAGGGCTCTACAACAGACGCTGGCCTCTGCTGAGAGCCAAGGGTCGGATGCTATACACACACATTCACACACACATTGCACATGTGCCACACAAATAGACACACAAAGCAGCGCACTCACACACCCATGCACAGTTAGGTATACACAGCATGTGCGCTGCTAAGTATGTGTTCGTGAGGGCATTTCATAAACACGCTCCATTGTAGCATTCATGCTGCGGGTACACAAACACACACGTACACAGTGTCACCATACATGTGTGTATTTACCAGTGCGTGTATGATGGAGAGTGACAACGAGTGGGGAGCGAGGGACGGGAGGTGTGACCAGTGATTTGGAACCTGAGCTTAAATGCTTAAATTGAACAGGTGTTGGGATGTGATCTTAAAATGTGTCAGGGAATTTATCACAAAAAAAGGCTGTAACTTCGAAAGATACCTGCCTGATTTGTCTAAGTCGGACTGCTAAAGCCTCGTTATATCTTCAGATAAACTTTACAGAGAAGACTGTGGATTTGCCTCCATTATGAAAGTATGTCAAGAAGAGATCCTTAAATGGCCAGTATGAACAGGAGCAAAACCTGTACCAGTGTTTATACCATAGACTGTATATAGATGGATGACACATGTCTGCCTCCCTCTGTACAAAAATATCGCAAATACGGCTTCACAGTTAGTTATCTCTGTGGTATCGATTTCAATTTCCTCACCCAGCCATTCGCCAGCAGCGCCATTGACTGCAAGCACATGGTTTGGCACACACAACTGTCTATCAGGTCGTCAAATCCCCTTTTTATTGCATCAAAAACTTTATTTAAAAAATTAATAAACCAAACGTAAAAAACAAATGCTTGAACATCAGTGTGTTAAGAACAACCTATAGTGATAGACACCATTCCAGGATGGCGCTACCATGTTGTCAACAAATGCACATGGTGGGATTATGGTGCACATGATTATGTTTAGGCATATCAAGGCACATCAACAAACACAAACGCTGTCATTGATGGTTAGTAATAGGCAACAAGAGAAAGATTAGATTTACGCAAAAGAGGCACGGGGTAAGGAGTAAAAAAACATTAGTTTTAAATGGGAGGCGAACACCAGACGGTGGCACAAGGTGTGTGCTACAGGAACAAGATGACATCATTTGACATAAGGCAGCGTGCGTGGCACAGCTTGCTTGTTTTGCCCTTTTTATTGATCGCCATGCTACATAGTACTTTTTGCAATCACAGATAGATGGATAGATAAACAGACATACTTTTGGGATACTCGAGGTCAACCAGAAGCCAAGATCTTAGCTTTTGGACAGTTGGACAATAGTTCTGAGGCAGCTCCTAGCTGGCATGGCCTTTCCCTTCCTCCTGACAAAAGGAGAGGAAGGCTAATTTTACCCTGTCGGCTGTCTGCAGCAGAGCCAGTGAGCCACAACACTGGTATGCTGCAGACACCACCTCACAGCATGCCATTTCTCTCTCCCTCTCTGTCTCTCTTTGTAAGCCGGTCAACTCCAGCACCACAACCATCATTAAAGCGTTCTGGCTGATCACACCCTTTAATTGGACCATACAAGCGGCCCGGGCAAAATGGCGCCTTGTTAGCTCAGCTGCAGAGCAGAGCGACCGCACAAACAAACAAGCAAATAAATGAGGATATAAACAAACCCCATGGAAGCTCACTTGGAACGTGGAACATGGAAAGAAGCAAAGACAAGGCTGACCTGCAAACACAGAGACTGATAAGGAGACATGTCGAAATTTATTGTGGAAGGATCAGGGGCTGTTCTATCTGCTATATTTATTTTTGACTGATTTTTGGTGGTTCTGTGGAAGCAATTTATATTTCTACAACTCAGACTTCCTAAATATATATATAACTCAGTTGCCATTTGGTAGCCATTTAGAGGCACATTAGTGTCAAATAAGTACCAAGCACTCATTAGGAGCATGGGTGGCCCCAGTGGGACCAAATGTAGACAGTAATATTGTGGTTTAGCCTTTGAAACATAAAGCTCTTTATATTTATATCTGATGTTCACATACCTGTCTACATAACTAGTTCATAGCTTCCACACAATACTGAACAATGGTTTGCTCTTCTCTTCCTCTCCTCAGTGGTGTTTAATTTGGAGGCAGGAGTGTGTGCATTGTAATATTTTCCATTTAGCGCTGAGGGACTTGGAGAATTCAGCGGGTCGTTTCACTTTCACGCTTTGCTGAAGAAAAAGCGAGGACCATCTGACAATAGTTGCTACAAGTCACCTTGGTGCTGCTTTTACGCTAACGGGGTGGCTGATAATTCAAGGTTGTTAATGCGGCACAGTCACCACTAAATCAGGAGCTTTAGGTAGAATGCATATCCTCTAATCCACTGACAGCGGTATAATGTTTATCAAGATAAGTTATGATTAACACACATTACTGATTCTAGCTGTCAAGGGTTTTTTTTTTCCTTTCACCTCTGACAGGACCTTGGTGTCTTGCTAAAGGGCACCACCACAACTGAATGCTGTCTGTTGCAGGAACTTAAAGAGGACCTATTATGCCCTTGCATTCATACATTCATATTAAATGTGGCCGAATTTTCAGATGATGACGTACATGTAGACTATGAAAAAGTAATTCCAGTGAGCAAAAACCTCAGGCTCCAGGCCGTTTTGAATATGCTGTTTCCAGAGTTTTTCTACTTAAACTTACGTTGGAATGTAATCGATTTCTTTATACAAACATCGGTACAACCATCACAACTTCAAGTGTTTACTGCACATAGCCTACACTGTACTGTAGCCTACGCTAGATGTAGCTACATGCTAACATCAAGTAAACATGAAAACTTGCAAAATGAAAACTTGCAAATGTTGTGAATTTCTTACAAATTTTTACCTGCTGGAATATATCCGGTTGTGTTTAGAAGCTTTTATTGGTGTTTTTTCATGGGAGAAAGTGATGCTATACGCAATACTTCCCTGGCTGCAAGTACATGCTCCATGTAAAACAAAACAGAGTATTTCAGACAGAGGATAAATACAGGTGTTCCAGCACAGACATTATGAGGAAATCTGTCTTCTTTTTACTATTAAAGCGTGCCAATCTGTTCTGTAGAAACCTTAAATACAAGTATGAACCTGAAAATGAGCAAAATAGGTCCCCTTAGAGTAAAATTCATGATTGATATGTAGTCTGACTAGTCTTGTTTTTATCTTACTTAGCATATTGAGAAATGCTGATAATAGCTTTTTCAAGGGCTCCATTTATGCACATCTGTAATGCAAAAAAACTGCATCATGATTTAACTTTAAAGCTTAAAAATGGGGATTTAAATGTCCAAAATGAAACCATAAATGCACACACCCATTTAAATGCTTCAGACCTATTTGCGGGAGGTATTTTGTATTTTGTACTTTTACACAGGAGACCATTCTTTTCATAATGTCTCTTACACCCTGGTTTTCCTACTACCTTAACCAAATCCTTCATTTAAACATGATCAAAATTTGTCCCTGGCCTTCAGCGCATAGTTTTATTTTGTGAGACTTAAACCAATCCTTGCTGTATTGAGAAAATCTGAACAAAAAAAGGTTATACAATATGAGTCGTTTTTTTCCAAAAAGCACACAATTTGTCTTTTAGCTTTCAGGAGTTGATGATATCAAGGAACGTCAAGGAAATACCCTGCAAAACTGGCAAAACCTGTCAGAAAGTCACTATGTCTACCTGACCAATTAAAAAACTGTTTGCTAAGACAGCAAAAATTTTGACGTTGAAAAATAAAGTAATAAAAATGAATGACTTGTGAATGTTAGTGATACAGATATACAGACAACCATTTGGCTGTGTTCTCTATACTTGTATGTACTCCTGGTATGACTTTTGTCTTTGTCTCTGTTTCAGAGAGGCTGACCTGAGTTGAATCAGCCTACCAACTTGCCTGACATGTAAGTCCATAAATCTCCTCGGCCAGCCTCTGCATCCTACGGTTACCCATAACACCCTTCATTGTACTGGCTCACAGACGTTTACTTGTACCTTCAGAGAAACATAATTCCAGTTTAATGACATTAGATTTTTCCCATTTCTGGTAATGGTTGAGTGTTGACCATGACATAATCTTCTCCTTTCCCATCCAGCAAAGGTCAGCCTAGATTTCAATACTACCTCACTGATGTTTGACATTCAGGCCCCATGAGAGCACACGGGTGTCGCCACAGGAGGTGAGAGGTTGGGCGGCACTGTTTGACACTGTAATCCCAAGAAAAATGAGCACGGCTTTCATAATTGAAATGTTGTGCAGTCACAGCTATTTAAAGATGTATAACTACAGCAGAACTGTTGTTTAATCATTCCAGTTGTTTGAGACTGTATTGTCCCTCGGGGTGTGTTTTCAGGAACAGCCCTACTGGTGATCTGAAGTTATGAAAAGCTCTACAGTACAGTGAAGTAATGACATTTTTTACACCATCAATTGTCACGTCTGCAACAACTAGGAAAATATGTCCCAAGATGAAAATAATAGTAATCATCCCTTAAACACACAGTTGAGTTGTATTGCTTGGTTTGGGAAGGTTGCGTTCAGGGCTCTGCTGTAGTGCTCAATGTAGTGCACTAAACAGGACACCTTATTCAGGACAAAGCCAGAGAGGAGAGGAGTGATCCCTCCCTCCCTCTGACTCTCTGACCTTCTCAAAATGGGTAGAGCGAAAGAGAGCAGGCAGAGGGAGGAGTGGAGCGAGGTAGAGGCCATTTATCTAGCTACTCGCCCCCCTCCACCGCCTTCGCCTCCTCCACCACCCAAGTGGGGCATCTGAGCTGAAGGTGAGAGTGGCTCAACCCTGCTGCCAACGCCACGACTTCAGAATCAGACCTGTCGCACCTTGTCACTGTCATTCCTCACCCCATGTACACCTGAATTTACACTTGCATACGTTCAAGCATGCAACATGCATAAACACAATTAAAGATTAATCCTCAGATTTAAGCAAATTCAACACGTGCACCACATAACAGTTTGCCCATCCATCACAGCCACCCTGGGCTCTGCAGTTCCTCCTACCCACAGCAAAATGTGTGTGTGTGTGTGTACATGCAGCTGAGAGGGGGCGGTGCGTGGAGCAGACATGCCTGGCCGATCACACTGCGCCAGGGCCTCCCAGACGGACTGTCATCACCAATTAGCACAAATGCAAACAACTGACATCCCATAATGTAGACGCAGTATACTGGCAGAGACGGCTAGTTTTCACCTATGGAAATACCACCATTTGTTAATTGTAGTGCTACGTAGTAACATTTCAAGTAGTGACCTTAGTGCACAGATCCGAACTACATTCACTTTATTTCAGTACTTATTTATTTACTTTTTTTTGCTGCTTTCCACTTTCAACTTCCCCCCTTTATCATAGCTACTACTACCACTTTGCAAATTAAGGTTTTATCAGCATAATATGAAATCAGCAAGGACTTTTAAGTCTATAAAGCCACCATGGCTGTATGGATGATAACATGGTTTGTCTGTTGGTCCACCATTTTGGTCCAGACTAAAATATCGGGCTCAAATGTTGGTACGCTAGCAACCTAAACTAAGATTGGGAACATTGTCAGAATAAGTTGCTAAACATCAGCAGATCATTGTTGTCATTAAGGGGTTTTCCATAACAGATTTGCACAAAACTTAGGCAATATTTTCAAAATGCCGATTAAAAACAATTGCGAGATGACTGAACGTCTATTTAATGATGCTGTGCGACTTCTCCTCTCACAATAACATTCTAAGAGGCACGGCGATGGATGTTCAAAACATTAGCAGGTTTATATACATTGCAGCCACCGCCCTAACCGTCATTATTTCCAACCAAAGGCGACTTCGGTGTGTTATGCGTGTTATGATAATGGAAAGGTCAGCCCCTTATATGTGGGAGCGGCCACATATGAGTGATTTCTGGGAGCTGATACCCCACGATTTTACAGAGGAATTGTGGATTCAAAACTCCCAGATGATCTGTTTAACTTTTGAAGAGTTATGAACTGTAATAACACCCCTTGTAGCTCCTGCTGCATCATGAGGGAGCCAGTTCCTACCAACAACCACATAGCCATAGCATCATGTGACCTATAAAAGCCAAAACGTGTTTCCATTGCAGTTTTGAAAAATATGGCTCTTTTAAATTACCTGAAATACCACCTCGCGTGAGTGTAAAAACTCTGCAATAAATGGGAGTTTTAATTAATTGATTTTATACTACCTCTTAGTTGAGAGTAGGGAACAATCATGGTCATAGTTAAACATCAATGTCGCTGACCCATTAATCCACCTTGATCTCCTCCCTCTGTGGCCTGACCTTCCAGTGGACAAGTCATAATAAAATGGTCTTTATCACTTTAACGTAGACCTAATGTTGTTATTGGCCTTATACCATTACTTTTATTAATAAAAAGTGAAGAAATATGTATTGAAGGAATGTGTATCTTAATAAAATGGTTCGCCTCATGTTAACTGCCATTTGTACAAAAATGCACACAACTCTTAGTAGGTTTTCTTTAGAATTAGTGCCCAACAAATGATGTTAAGCATTTACCTAACATATAAGGTAAGGGTTTAAGTGTAAAATGTTCAATACCTTAAAATTTGTCAAAGTTCATATGTATTTGAATACCGGTCTCGTAGGGAAATTACTATGTTGTAACCAATTTAAAAACTTGGAGACTTGGAGAATCTTTGCCTTTTGGTAAAATATTACCAAGACAGCCTTATCACAGCCTTGTGTCTTATCACATCTAATTTCACCAAATCATAAATAAACATATACCGTCATTGGGGTTGCTCTGACTGTGTCGGTGACATCCCGAGATGTTAGGAGGTGAAAGAGGAGCAAATAAGCTGTAAGAATAATCGGCGTAACGCATCACCCCCACCTGCCATCAGCTGCGGCGCTCTCTGCACCAGAGCTATCAAACTGTGCAGCTTGCTTAATTAGCAAACGGTTAACTGTTACAATCCGCCTTGAGTGTCCCTCGCCAGAAGCTCACATCTTTTTCCATTTTGATGCTTGGACGTCGCCCAAACGCACTGACATAGAAAATAATAACAATACTGGGCTCCGGACTTGGATGTGAAACCCTCACATGGTGCACTGATGAGTGTGCGTTAATAGAGGGGAGACTTGTGCTGTTATTGTGTGGCAGTAATGCAGTGTGTGTGTGTGTGTGGGGTGACTGTGTGCGTGTGTGTGTGTGTGTGTGTATGAGGGAGCTTGAGGCCATTGGTGCTCGATAAGACTCCATCCGCACTGCAATGTATAAATAGCTTTGCCCTGGTTTGGTTGCTGGCACCCTCAAAAAAATCTCACTCACACACACACACACACACACACACACACACACACACACACACACACATGTGCGCACGAACACCCACACATGCACACACATCCCCTAACCCTGATCCAGATGCCACCGTGCAGCCTTTCTGTGTGGTTTGGCTGCCCTTCAAGAAGTGTGTATTTGGGAAAGGGAGTGTGTCGAGCTGTCTCTATCTGACCCTCCGCGTGCGCGAGTGTGTGGGAGTGTGTGTCCACGAGGGTCCATGTGTACCCTTTAATACCCTGTTTGGCTCTCTCTGCAAACAGATGGAAAAAGAAATTGGTTAACCGCTGTAAATTATGAGAATATGCATGTTTACACCTGTATTTCTGCAGCAATGGGCTGGTAAACACATACACACACATAACACACACACACACACGCACACACACACACACACACAGGTACCCCTTCACACAGCATGTCTACATACATGTTAATATGCCAAGTAAGAAAGACACATTTCCCCAAATTTCAGTGGCAAAAGAATTCATACTTTCTTTCCATCATCATTTTGAACTTTTTCATCTCTCTGGGAAGGGATATGAAATTCTCCAAAATCTCCTCTAATCCCTGACAGGTTTTCTGTTTCCTCCTGCATCACAGCCATATTGTCCTAATCTTAAAGCCTCTCAACGGACTGCTGGAGTCTCCGTTTCCCATGCTGAAGGGCCAGTAAACCGCCGAAAGGATGTGGTTGGAGAGAGTTAGACAGGGAATAAAATGGGTATGAGATCACTTCAGAGCGTTCTGAGAGATGGTTGCAGTAGCTCTGTGCGGCTGTGGAGGGCGCAGACCAGACTAAGTCATAATCCTGACCTCACAGATTGTGTCTGACTGCAGCTGAATGTCAGAAAGAGGCGACAGAAGGTGATTTGGCAGATTTAGCTCTTGATTTCTTGTAAACAAGTCGTGTCACCATGAAGGAAAATATAGGCTGATTCATGTGAATCTTACAATTTATTCTACGATTTGAATTCATCTCCTTTTGTTTGTTTACCTTTTTTATATCAATACATTTTTAGTTAATTCCACCAGTTTTTTTGTACGATTATAAGTTTCTATGCACATGAGTAGAGGGGTGTCTCAAAAATCACTCCATATCCTACCCATTACACTTTTTTTGGGTGTCTAAATTTTATTTGAGTGTCTCACATCTGATTGTCACAGTTATTGAAAACACAAATTCCCACAACAGAGCAAAACATATGCAGATATTCTTGTTTTTTCTCAGTTGTAATAGTTTGCAGAACAGGAAGTAGATGGACACTTCCCTCTGCATTACAATTAAAAAAATATATATGTATATCAATTTTGGGGGTTAACCATCTATTTAATGAAGTAGCTTACTTATTTTATGCTAAACCCCAATCTTCACCTAAACCTAACCAAGTTCCTTTGTGCCAAAACCTCACAAAAGACAAAAAAGGGTGAAGCATATACACAACGACACCACTTTTTTAGGTGATGGATTAAAAAATCAAACAAAGGCAACAATCAGACAAAAGATCAGCACACTCTATTAAAAGCTTCCACTAATTTTAATTTTGCAGCGTTTCCAGATCTTTGTCAGACATCGTCAAATCACCATCACAAAGCAGAACAAGCAATATATAGACACAAACACATTAATCACTCAGGTGATTGGGATCTGCATGATTGAGAGTCAATCTGCTCTCAGGTTGGAACAATCAGGTTGGACCAATCAGAGCAGAGCTGAACAACGCTGGCTGATACTCCTGCATGGGCGATAGAGCATGCCACTATGAAAAGATCCTAGAAACATCAAGATTGTTATTATACAGGCAAAGATTAAATACGACAAATCAGAGGTTGAGTTTTGGATGTCATAAATAACAAGAAAAGGAAAAATATAAAACAGTTATAAAATGCTTTGCCCAAAAAGACTTTTTGTAGTAAGCAAGTTCAAGAGTTTGCGAGGAGACAAAGATCTTTGCTAGATCAAAATGTTGTGCCATAAAAAATTGCTTAGAGTTTTTAATACAGTGTGCTGATATCTATCCATCTATATTGTATCTTTATCCTTATGTAACCTTCTGCATCCTCAGCCTCACTCTTCCTTTTCATAAATATATAGCCGACTTCAGACATTACACACACACAAATTTCCTGGTGAGCAGACTCTGACCCCAGTACGGATTAAGTGCCAAGTGTGTGTGTGTGTGTACGTGTGTGTGTCTACATGCATGTGTGAGTGACTGACTCGTCTGTCCCTGCAGCCGTCTGGCACCCCTGCCAATGACATGACCACTGCTGTTGCCAAGATACTGCCTTTTGTGTGTGTGCGTGTGTGTGAGTGTGGATGCTTATGTCTTTTTCTACATTGACATACATCATTTTTCCATTCTATATTTTCTGTGTTTGATCTGTGAACCTCCGCACACCTGCCTTTATACTCACTTTAAATAAAAAATACACACCTACACAGTCAAATAAAGTGCCTTGCCACTGCTGAGGATATCATTGTGAATTCCGCTCATGGGCGGTACTGTGAGTCATGGTTTGTGGGGGTGGACTATTTACATTACGAGTCCAACGGTCCTCCCCCAGAAAAAAAAAGAAGTGATTTGAAACAAATTTTGCCACAATTTTACACACTTTGCCATATGCATTTTGCTGTTTAGACTGCTAATCTGCAAAAATAAATAATTCACACAGGTCAAAAGACTGCAAAAAGCTACCTGACCTGTGGGGGAGTTCACTGTGCACAGAGCCAAGATCTAAAGCTCACTGCATGCATAATATCACAGGAGTACACTGGAAATATTACAGGACTTTATCAGTTTATTTTATTGCACTGTATTATGGGAAACAGAACTGTTTAACCGGGACTCTTAAAGAAGCACCTAACTAATTTTATATCCCAAAGTCAGTGTAATAGTAGGGGGTCAAGGGTTCAGTGTCTTTGTTGCTTGACCTGTACTACTGCTGTTTCAATTTTTATCACAATTTTTTTGGATATTTCTCTCACAAGTCTCCAAACAGCCCAGTCACCAGTACACAATTTTGGCATTTTACCTAGTGTTACCTACTTAGTGTTCATAAAGACAAAAGCTGGTTATTGCCCATCTGAAGTCCTTTTTGAACCCTCAGGAATGTATTTACTTACAATAATAATAATAATAATAATAAAGTCAAAAAAATGTGTTAAATGCACTTAAAACCTGAGTGTTCAGCCACTTTTTTGGTTAGTTTATGACTCAGGCATTAGAAGACAATTTACCTGAATTGGGAGCTGAAATATTGTACTCAACAAAAATCCCAATTTGACATTTTACTTTTTATATTTCCGTAAGTCTGGAATAAAACTTTTAGTCCTTGTCTGCTGTCTCTCAATGTTCTGCAGGAAAATATTCTCTGTGACTGATAAATACGACTGCATCGTTGTGTAAGTACCATTTTAATGTTGCAGCTGGTCGAGGTGAACCTAGTTGTAACTACTTTATTTGAACTGTTGATTTAATAAAGGGTCACAAAACAAATCTGAGGGGTCATGAAATAATTAGTTTTTCTCAATTACTCTGGCACAATGCTCAAATGATAATGAATATTTGGAAAACATGCAAACCACTCGGCACTTGTCGACAACAGGTTTGAAATTCTCATTCTTTTAAACAAATTGCAAATGTTTTAGCACATCAACGTAAAATCAGAAAGTACAATTGTCTACAATTTGCACAACTACCAATTAAATGCATCTTGCTGATAAAAAATGATTGTGTTATTTCTCTGTTAAATAGTTGTACTCACCAAAAATATGTATGATTTCTGTGATTGCTTGAGTCATCAAATGCATGATCGTCCATGCAACTGTCAACATCTGTCAGACATATTTACCAAGAGCATCATTACTGTAATATGGATTTTTCTGTTGTAACGTCTGTTGTATTGGTAAATTTCCTGTCAGGGTGAACATGAACCTCACTAACGAACAAGGAGTTTCTCACATCTTACATCAACCAATCACAAATTCTGCTGAGTTACTGTAGCTGACAAGTGCGATTCATGAGTATAGATTTTACCAAACATATTTATAGAGTTTGACCATAACAGAATCACTACAATTTCTGAACATGGAGCAGCCTGGCCAGGTAGATAATGAACAGGGCCAACTGTCTGCTCGAGGAGGAGTAAGTACCCATGGTGGAGGAAGACAAAGACAAAGAACTGCCCTAAATAAAATACAGTCACAATTGCAGACAATGTAATTATAACCACGGCCTATCAAAGGAAGAGGCTGGTCACTGAGTGCAGCTAAATGTAAACCATACCAGGGTCTTCAAAAATCCAAACATTTCACAGGGAAGACAGATATGAACTTAGAAAATACTGTTATCATTAATGTTACAGTATTCTAGTTATAGCGATACAGTAGAATTATGTTAAAGCAATAAAGGTCGATGCATTTCTGACACTCAAGCTGCAAGAAATACGTGAGGCACACAGTGCAGCGCAGGACTGTGCATTACAGAACATCAGGGCCGCTCATAAGGGGGGAAAAAGGGGAAAGCTTTTTGGGTCCCATCCACTAAAGATGCTCAATGGAGTCAATCAACCCTGAATATAAACAATGATAACCACATTTTATTTGAACTAAAATATTAGTTCAGTTAATGTTCAACAGAAATAAACTTGTTTCATAATGAAAAGCCCCTCCCCTGAAAATGGTATGTTTTTTTTTTTTTTTTTTTTGCAACCATTGCGAAAAATAGAAGAAATTTACAGATCTTAACTATCGATTCACTAACATTGGAGGGAATTTCTTTGCTATGCCAGGACCTGCACATAAAACAGGATGCTAGAGAAAAAAAGGGGAAGAAAAAGACGACTGGAGACACAAGCGTTAGCCAGGAGGCAAATGTTAGAGTTTACATTCCTACTAATTTAATTACTATAAAAAGGTAGACTGTATGAAATACGTTAATATAACGTCCTCCTCCTCTTTTGAATCTTTGCACGGGTTCAGCGTTTCAGCTGTCGTCATCTTGTCAGAAAGTGACCATATTTAAGCAAGTGGAGCAGTGATAACTGCTTTAAACCTTTATAAAATGTTTACTAAAATTCACCCCTAGTGCAGTTGTCATGAATGTTGAAATTATTCAGCAACTAAAACCGTTATTTGTACCAGGCTGTAAACATGTTTATTTCTGCTGTAAAGTCGGGCATTTTAACATAGTTTTCCTCGACGATTAACTTGCTTTTGAGCCAGCCTCAAGTGGCTATTCAAAGAACTGCAGTTTTTTGGCACCTCCACATTGGCTTCATTTTCAGTCCCGGAGGTTGCCACTTGGTGCATCTCCATCTGATGTTTTATAGTGTAACCTACAGCAGGACTATCTGAAGAGCTCAGAGATAAGGACTTGTAGCTTTAGCTCACTTGGCAGGCCAGCTAATGATGTACAGGGGCAGATTGTGGAGGTCAGGGGGCAACTGCAGCACAGAACTGACATCTGTGGAAGAAAAATGTTTAAAATATGACAGCAGCATGGCGACTGGTTGTCGGCAAGTGTGCTGAAATCTGATTGAAGATGATAAGGAGGAGCACCAAGAGACAGCTGACAGATCTGACAATGGGCTATATACTGTTTGCGTAAATAATCATGTTCAACACATGAATCTCCCTAACCGAACTTTTGCTAACTTTTAATATGCATACACACACACACACACACACACACGCACCTACACACACCATGCCTACTCACAGAAGGATATACTTCCTGAAACACTAAAAGTAAAAAATGAACTGAAACAAACAGAATAAAACCCAGAGAATACTACTGCCACCCACATGTGTGTGCGCACATACACACAACTCCATCATAACTACAAAACTCCTTTTCCAAATAAACTATAGTGCTGGAGGTGGCATCCCACACAAGCACATTTGACATTTAAATGCATACAGTCAAACTCTCATCTCCCACCAAGCATATTGCATTTTGCAACTCTTCCTCAAACTTTCATAAATATGACAACATTATTTCAGAGAGGAAAATGTGAGTGTGTTCACCCTGATGTGTGCAGAAGCAATCCTCAAATGTCCAAACTCTGTTCAAACAGAAAACTCAATAATAACTTACTGTACTCTTATTTTTTGATGCACAATACACAGGCGTCCATGTCAGGTAATATTTGACTTTAACAACAGGGGAGTGCAGAGATGGTTGTAGCTGTTTTTCCAATGTCCTTGATCATTCCAAACTCACTTTTACTAAACCACTGCAAGAACTTTGCAGGGAACCAGTAAATTTTACCTGCTTTTTGACCAGAGGAAACACAGCCTACAATTAATTGCTGTGCTGTTGTTCCAGGCTGACTCCAATGATAAAACATTAATTTGACCTCACTGAACACAGGAGCTGCTGGTCTAATGCTGCCTTGATCAGATACTTTGCTTTTGTGTATTGTGTAACTTTGGTGTTTTTATTTCTTTTTGTTGAACCATATGAACTGACTGCACAGAGACAAGGCTAGCTCTGTACTGAGACAGTGCACAGTTTTCTTTACCAACCAGAAAGGGACCTTGGTTAAACTCAATAATATTAGCTTCAGGATGGACAGTTAAAAATGGTCAAAATCAATGCAGTAGATATCTTTTTTTTTTTTTTTATTCCATACATTCTTCTTTTTTGTTAAGATCTGGACCTACATCAGCCAAAATGTAAATCCACCATAGACAGTGCGGTTTGACACCTTTTAGCTACAAATGAAATTGCATTAAATGTCAGTGTATACAGCGGTAGAATAACACCATTACCAAAGTCCGACGTTCAAACAAATAATAGATCCCATTTCTATAGAAAAGCACTTTACAGCTAGACATGCAACTGATTGTCAGTGTACATATACCTCAGCCGTCCTCTGTATAGCAAAGCACTAGAATGAACCTGAAAAGATGACTCATTATTTAGTCACATAAATTAAATAACCTGACACAACCCTATCTGCTGCAGCTGCTGATTTATCTTCTTTCTTTTGTTCTGTTCTCACACAGTTTATCAGGACTTTGGCTCTTAGTCTGTTGTGGATGCAACTTAAGGTGAATAGCATATTAATAACTCAAACTTTACACTTTAAAAGCAAACATCCTGGTTCAACTCCCAATTGCCATCAGAAATTATGACTAAAAGGATGAAAGTAGTCAAAAACTTTTCATGAATTCCAAAAAAAAAAAAAAAAAAATTCTTCCCCTAATCCTAACCATCTGTGCCAGCATGTGCGTTTGTTGATGTCCCCATGTGCTTTTGTTGCCTCAACATAACTATGTGTAGCATAATCCGACCATGTGCATATGTTGACATCACAGAAGTCACATCCCAAACCGTAAAGAGCAGACGCAGAGGGATCCCTAGAGTGTAATATGTGGACGTGGGAGTCCACTACAAAGCAGCAATATGTGATGACTTGGATGAGAAGAGGTTGGTTTTGAGAGTTGCATGAAAGGGGTACATGCTTTTCAGCAGTTGTAAAACTAACAGCTGTTTCTCCTTTCTTTATATATTTTTCACTAGAGCAAGTTGGACTGAAGAGATTAGAGGGAGAAGATAGTTTTTGCATGTGGGTATTCACTGTAAGCAAAACAAAATCTGCTGTTGTAACTCACACTGAGCTTCTGGGTCTTGTTGGAAATCAATAATAAAAGTAAACAGGCAGTGAAGTGTAAATAAAAACAAGTGTTCCTTTGCTGTGCCATTTACTAAAAAGCAACCAGATGCTGAATAATGCTAACTCTGACAATGATTTATGTTGCAGCTGTGTGTGTTGGCATGTTCTCCTTTATGAGTGTGTGTTCTGTGAGTGTAAATATGTGTGTGTGTGTGTGTGTGTGTGTCTGCGAGTGTTGGAGGAAATGAGGTGACCCGCTGCATGAACACACTCTGACAGAATGCCTCGTCAGATGTCTGGGGAGAGAGGACCAATCGGCTTTCCTGTCTGTCTGCTGCGAGCCCAGCGATGGCCCAGACACACACACAAGGACGAAACACACATGTAAGAACACACATGAACACACATGTTAAAGAAGGAAGGACACACAAGAAATGTGAACATGTGAAACTGTTTGAAATACTCAGAGGGATTAATATGTAGTCTGTACACGTCCACACACACACACACACACACACACACACACACACACATAGGAGAGCAGTGACTCAGACACTTCCCTGACAGAAGCCCACGTTCTCTATCTGTGTGAACATCATATGGCTCCACTGACAGGGACGGATGTCTGAGCTCGTGTCATTAACTACTCTCCTCTGTGTGTGTGTGTGTGTGTGTGTGTGTGTGTGTATGACTATGCTGAAATCGAGCTCCTAATGGAGCAACTCTGTGGGAATCATACAGGGATGGAGAGGAAATTATTGTAATAAGGGCACAGAGGGACAGAGGGATAAAGGAAAGGAAAAGAAATCCAAATATGTTCTCATCCCAGCCCGTCACATATTGCTGCTTTGCAGTGAACTTCCATGTTTACGTACTACACTCTAGGCATCCCTCTGCGTCATGTGATGTCAAGACAAGCACATGGAGGGATTACGCTGTATATGGTTACTTTTAGGCAACAAAAGAACAAAGCAGCAGACTCCCGGATGTCAATGAACACATGCTGGCACGGATGGTTAGGTTTAGTCAAAACAGGTCCTTGGTAAGGTGTAGGAAAAAAACATCATATTCAGATGGCAAGGGAACACAGGACTTCTGCATGAAAATTTGGGGTTAGTTGGACCAATCCACAGCACTTCCTGCCCACCCCACAAGCTCCCTCCCACTCCTTATATCACATTGTTACTGGCAGCGTTTCAACATGACGGTGTATCTTGCAGACATGACAGGTTTCATTCGACTGCATTCTCAACTGATGCCAACCGTCTGTGTATCATGCTGCTGGGGAAGCGGCGTATAATAACACCGCAATGGTTCTATCACATTCTCAGCTGAGGCAATACAGCGGCATATCATGCGGACTTGAAAGGGGCCTTTTGGCGTGGAATCTTATGCCGATAAAAGTGGCATTTTTAACTTCTTTGGAATGAGAGTGGGCTGGGAATGCAGGATGGAGAAGATACAAAGAGAAAGGGAAGAAAAGTGCGGACAAAAGAGAGTGGGGAATGAGGCAAGAATTTTGGAAGAGAGGGCATAGGGGAATTGGCAGGAGAGGTGTCAAGAAGAAGGCAGCGAGGAAGGAAAGAAGGGAAAAGATACGAAGTTAGAAGACAAAGAGGATTTAGAAGAGAGGAAAGAGAGGTATAGAAAGGTAAAGGATGAACATGTTGCTCGAAAGACACACAAAAACAACACATTACACAAAAAAATGTCCTTCTTGCAACCCCACAGTCACAGACACACAGCAGCAGCAGCAGCAGCAGCAGCAGGTCCATCCAGCAATAACAGATCAGGAGTTCCCCCTGAGAAACCCCAGCAGGCAGACTCTGCAGACATTACAGCAGCAGCATATCAATACACACACATGATTACACAGCAGCTTAGCAGCGTAGAACAGCTACATACAAAAACAAAGACCCTTCTTCACCTCTGTCCCATCTACACGGCAGAGCTTTTAGATTCTGTCGACTCAAGTTAAAACATCACAGCACTGTAACAAGGCAAGTCCACTGAAAAAAATGAAATGCATAGCTTCCTACTTTTTTTCAGTAATTACATTATTTTGCCATTTACACAACAGCAGAAATAAAGAATGCATTACTTGTTATTTTTCAGCTCCTGCAGTTATTCTTGCAACTCCCACGCTCATGCCAACACCATGTGCTGCTACAGCTCCCTCCACCATCACTATCTCCTTCTTATGTGGTTTAGCAATGCTGATTTAATATTAAGATTTAGATTAAGATTTAATGTCTATGTATCCTTTGGTGATGCCATGTAATGTGATGTGAGTGACTTTAGTGTGCATTAATCACCTAATGCGATGTTTTTGTTTTCAAACTGTATGTTGGTATGTGAGTAACATTAATTATACAACAGTTAGTTCCGACCAAGCAATTTGATTATTTGAGTACTGATATACACGGAGTACAACATCAATGGGACTGTTAACTTTTAACTCTGCATGAATCCGTTAATCAGTGTAAGAGTGAAAGTGGGATATGTTTTAAAAGTGGGATATGTATATAGCATGGTGTAAGCATAGGTTCAAACAGCTAGTCGGCGCTGTTCACGTAGCATTGGAGTTACTAAAAGTTATGAGGAAGGCTAGGAGGGGGCAGCTGTGGCGGGCAGGTTTTAGTAAACCGCCGTTCACTAGGAGTAAACCAGCTGTTACAGATGTAACAAGGATGTGCAGTGAGACAGGGACACACTCATCTCACACCAGCTGCACACAGACACACGCTGTCTGATACGGGAGTCGAGGTGACGGAGATCACAGCAGTGAGTGGACACGTGCTGCAGCGATGATCTGTCTGATCAAACTAACTCATGTGAATCACACAAAGTCTTTGTTAACAGACTCTGATTTCACTGTGCAGGAAAATGTTTATATGTTGCTAGGCAACAGCTGTCATGTCTAGCGGTTGCGGAACTATTTGTGTCCGTGGAGCCAAAAAAATCAATTAAAGAAGCAAATTATAATCTGTTGTCGCTTATTACTATTAACAAATAAAAGACGCTTGTTCAACTGTTGTATAAGAGTAATATCACACTCGAGGTCATTTGTTGTGCTGTATATCATCCTGGCTGTGATCCGTCTGCAGACCTCGTGCCTACAACCGAATCACAGCCGTGATGATATACGAGCACCATATCACTCCCTCTGCTGTGATATTGCCTAAACAACATGGACTTGATTTCACATTGGGCATGAACTTTTGTCTCCTGGATAAAAGTCCAGTTTGGTTTGACCTATACATTCCCACCTGCCCTATACGCTGATGTTATCGCTCTTTGTACGAGGTCAGTTCTTGGCCGCATGTAATACTGCATACACACACACATTGGAGTTACTTGAGAGCCTGGTGCATCTCATGAACACACTAAAGGTTGCCTTGGGGGCATGACTGAGTGGCAGTATTGTACAATTGGGGAATGAGAACGCTGACTTTTCTACAAAATCTAACTGTATATTACTGTATATTTCTCCTGTATTTCGTGAATGAAGAAATACTGAAAGATACGTTGTGTATTGACAAGCAGCCAGTCTATGTCCTAAAGTTTTTCACTGACCATCAACAGTAGCCCGATGCAGTCCCACCCTCACGGAGAAGCTGCAGGGTTCACACAATCTCCAGCTGTGAACAAAGCCAAGACATGTTGGAGTGGAGGTTTACCACCAGTCAGCCAGAGAAAATTTGGAAAAAGAAACTGAACTGATATAGATCTTCCCATCCAACTCTTACTAAAACAATAGTGCCAAACACTGATTGTAACACAGCTGTAAGCAGGGATTTTTGTGAAAACAACAATGATGAATTGTGTTT
The DNA here is from genome assembly GCF_008729295.1 of Plectropomus leopardus. Classification (NCBI taxonomy): domain Eukaryota; kingdom Metazoa; phylum Chordata; class Actinopteri; order Perciformes; family Serranidae; genus Plectropomus; species Plectropomus leopardus. The sequence goes on along the minus strand of NC_056476.1, from coordinate 25,138,594 downwards.
TCAATCAGTCACTGAAGACAAAAAGTGACTGTGGTCATTTCTTGCATTAAACAGCTGATATTTGGCAGCCAGCTATGAAATCTCATATATCAGAGTGTCCTTGAACAGTTCTCAATATAGTCCCTTTTCACTGCAACCACATTACCACATGCCACTTACAGTTTTGGCCAACAAAATAAAGTACAAAAATGCTCAAAGTCAGATGAAGGAAACCCATGATATGCACGTCTGATTTTGACACAATGAATGACAACCAGTAGTTGCCTCAATTGTTGAAAATAAGTCTAAAAATGAATGCTTTGAAACTAATATGTTTTGGATGGTTGACAGTAAAGTCAATTTTATGTGTCGTTTTATATGTGGGTGGATTATGAGGCAAGGTGGGGAAGGGGCATAGATATACAAAAGGACCCATCGCTTAAAGCAAGACACACAGACAATTTGGTGTTTTTTTCTCTTTTTGTCTTTTTTATTCTCTATTTTTTGACTGTTTTTTATGGTTTTTTTGTCTTGTGGTTGTTATGTGTCACTTTGGGGTCATACTATGTTTCCTTGTGGTTGTTTTGTTACTCTTTAGTGTTTTTTGTGTCTCTTGTGGTTGTTTTGTCTCTTTGCATTCATTTTGTTACTCCTTGTGGATGTTTTGTGACTCTTTAAGGCCATTTTATGTCTCCTCATGTTTTTGTTTTTTTTGTTTGTTTGTTTTTTTGTCTTTTTTGGTCATTTGATGTCCCCTTGTAATCTTTTTGTGTCTCCTTGTAGTTGTTTTGGGTCTCTTTGTAGGCATTTTGTGTCTTCTTGTGTTGCTTTGTTTCTCTTTGGGTTCATTTCTCTGTGTAGTAATTTTGTGTCTCTTTCTAGTCATTATATGTATAGTTGTGCGCCTTCAAGTAGTGAATTCAGGTTTCTTAGCATTTCATTTGCATCTCCTTGTTGTTATTTTGAGTCTTTTCTTGATTGGTACATGTTTATTTTAGTGACATTTTGCAGTTGAAGATGCTTGGTTGGCCCGTTCAGTAATCCATTCATGGTTTTATGGGGCTAAAACAAGCAAAAAAAAAAGAATCACACGTTGCAAGGGGCCCCATGCAGCACGTTGCACTGTAGATCCCCTGATCTGTCCTCTAAGAAATCCCTGCTGCTGATTCTGTCCGACGTCACACAGAGACCTTATGTTTCTAACCTCCACTGCAGCTGCAGAGAGGAAAACTTGCCCTTCACTTTCTTCAAACTCTGCAGCAGAAAACACAGCAGCGTCCCACCCTCCTCCTGCCAGCCTTCTGTCTCAGCTCACACTCAACAGTAAGGGGGGAAGCAGGAGGCTCCTCCACTCATGAATAGTTGAATATAGGCAGTGGATCCAGGATCTAACTTCAGTCGTTTCAGGAGAGTCCATACCCCGGCATGGCCTCTTGTTGCCTTGCCTTGCTTCATGATGTGCCGCTTTAGGGCGCCTGAGGTGACGCCACAGTTAAGCTGTCCACATCCCCAATGTATGTAGAAAAGAGCGGACACCAGGCTTTCAGTGCTGGGGTTTAGATGTCCGGGATCGTTAGAAAAGCTCAACTGATAGCTCTACTTCAAGCCAACAGTCCTCCTCAGAGGAGCCAGTACTAGATCCCCTAAGCAGATGTCTGCACAGCACAGCCTTCTTTGAGGTGCCTGGAATCTAAAAATTGACACACTGCACACAAGGGCCACCAGTCCCTGCCTACTGTAGGAGACTAAACTACTGGATTTTTGAAGACTGGGGCAACCAGAGTAAGCGTTAAAAGAAATATTCCCCTATTGATTTTGTTCCAAGGATCTCCTGAATGATCTTCTTTGTCCCCATTGCCACATATTGATTCCCAAGATTATATGTTTTCTTATAATTTTTAAATGTTAAAGGTCCAGTGTGTAGGATATAGGACATATATTAGCAGAAATTGAATATAACTTTTTTTGTGTGTATAATCACCTGAAACTAAAAATCCTTGTGTTTTCATTACCTGAGAATGAACTGTGTATCTACATACAGAGAAAGTCCTTTTCAGAGTCCACCATGTTGTTTCTACAGTAGCCCAGTATGGACAAACCAAATTCTTGATAGGGCCATTCACATTTTCACATCAGTCACCTTAGTGTGTACTTGGCATGAGACAAGTTTTAATTGGTTTAATTGCAATTTGCAACCTCACCATTTATTGTCGCTAAATCCTACACATCAGACCTTTAATCAATGTTTATATGGAATATAACAACATGGAAACGTTTGCCTTTATCTCGAACATTCTGCTCAAATACCTATTTTGAGTCTGATCCTACAACATATTATTGCATGATGAACATTTTTGACATGTCCCATGGAGCAGGAGGAAAGCATATGATGGTGTTTAGCAGCTTTCTAACACTTTGGTCTTAGGTACTTGGCCTTGCTTCATTCAAGTCCACAACTACTATTTCAAAATTGGTTTTTTTTAAAATTTATTTATGACCCTTACCCTTTTGCTTTTCACAGCGACAGTGCACATTAATAAATTTAAATTTTCATTGCTGTAAATGTGCCATTGTTAGCCAAAGGCTAATTATAATTTTAAAAAAAGGGCAGGAACTTGTAACCAAAAAACTGTGGTGTAAAAGATCCAGATCCAGGCACTCAGGATGGTTTGCAAAGCATAAAAGGCCTTTAATTCATAGGGCTATAAATATAAAAAATACACCAACGCGTATCGGCTTGCGCCTTCCTTAGGGTGCACTGCAGGCACTTGTAACTTTTGGTTACAAGGACAACCAGTTATAATCTGTGTATTTTTTTTTTTGCTGTCCTATTATTTTTTGTTACAACTTATTCAGTATGACACTTGAAAATAACAAGTTTGATTTTGGTTGTCAACCAATGTCTTCTACAGACCAAGGAAGCAAGTATATTTCAGAATATTTCTGAATATATAAAATAACAGGTAAACAAACAATGCTATAAAAAATTTATGGAAAGGCTACCACATGTAAACATACAGCAGTTAGAGCAAAAATATACAGTATGTCCTTGGCAGCCTTCCCAGAAACTTTTGCATTATGCCTTTTCTCCTCCAACACACACATAACAATGCCTTAATATGGGCCAAGTTAACATTAACAGAGGAAGCACTATATTTTATACCCACAGGTCGCTCAGGCCTGCATAGGACTGAGGCATTGTCGACATAGACAGGGACAGTGATGGCTGTAATTATCCCCAGATCTGCCACCCTCACTCTGCAATTTTCTGTGCAAAAGAGTAAGTAGTTGCCTGATAGCCAGAGTGTATATCTACCTCAATAGCTGCCCAGCAGGCCCCCATGCCAAAAGCTGCATCCCACCTGCACAGGCCTGCTTCGACCCCCCTATGAAAGCAACAGAGAGAGAGGAAGAGTGGAGGAGATGTCGGAGGTCTGCAGGAGATGAGAACAGAGGGAGGAGCAAGGAAGGAAACACAAGTGAGGAGGAGAGAGGCTATGATTGCCAGCCAGCATGTAGCCGGTAATTACTATGTTGTGTTCCTTCACTCACTCTCTCCATCTCTCAGCCATTCACACCTTCCTGTCTTACATGGCTATGTGCTCAAGGTTAATGGGAAGTTGGGGGCGATTGGCTAAATAAAGACACACAAACACATGGCACATACAGAGAACTGACTCTAATGTGCTCTTGAAACGTACTTACACAGTTTGACAGTACTTAGTCATAGTCATGGAAAGGGGTAGGCTTAATAAGTTTAGACTTCTTCCAACTAGCTTTTGCATATGTAAATATTAGCAATTTGCAGATAGAATTCATTGCCTTTTTTCTTTCTCTTTTGTGATATTTTTTAACTACTATTTTTGTTATATTTTACATGTTTGAAATAAATACATCAATCAGTCATAGTTACCCTGGCAGTTTCTTCATCCACTCGAATAAAAGAAACTTGACAATAAAGTTCCATTATTGAATGAAACGATTTGATTTCTCTTTTTGCATATAGTGTATGACAACATTATTGTTGTAGAGAATTATTACATGTTAAAGTATGTAAACGTTATCACAAATAATTGTATGATTATGTATGATTCTCACATGTTCATGGTTTAGATACTGACAAGGACTTTAGAGTCCTTCATTGAGTCCAGGGTGTCTGTCTGAATGTTACTGCAAGAGCAAGACCTTGGAGATGTTTAGACTACGATAATAGACACATCATTATGGCGTGTGAAATGTGCTGTATAAGGCTGACTGATTCTTCTGTTACTTTGAAGTTTCTGGAATGTCTTTGTCCATGTATGTGCTGTATAGTTTCTCGGATCCCGTTTATGTTGTCATTAAACTCATATATTCATATAAGATCAAGTGTGGTTCATTGAGTTCATTCTATTATTCACCAAAATGAAGAGTGACCAAGAATTCAAGTTTTTTCTACATCAGAAAGGATCCCTGCAGAGATATATGTTTGTTGAAGAGTAAGATTCTTTTTTTTTTGTTTAACCAGAAACTGTACAAAGATTGCTATCACCAAAGCCACAAGACCTAAAATACTGTGTGGAGATGTTTTTGGTGGTGCATTGCTGTTATATTTCTTGATGCATTAGGGTACTGCCACCATTCCTCAATAATTCTTTACTCATCCAGTAGACAGAGTAATATTAGCATTCATTTGAAGTAATGTTACTAGCTGCCTGTGTCATGCTTGTGTCAGGTCATGTTTTTCTTTATTTCTTCATTTTAACAATTTCCTGTTTTATTTTGTTAATCTCTGTCTCTTATCATTTCAGATCCCCACATCCTGTCAGGTTTCCCTACTGTGTGATTACCTGCCCGGCCCCAAATGTGTTTCACCTGTGTCTGATTGCCACACCTGTGTCTTGTTATCCTCCCCTTCCTTTGTGTATATAACCTGTGTGTTTCCTCCCCTCTGTGCCAATTTGTCTTTGTCTCATGTAGCAAGTGTTTCAGCTGTGTTTTCTAGTTAGCTTTCTCATGCCTGTTTGTTTTGGGCTGTTTTTTGACCCTGCCTTAGTTTAGCCCTTTTCACATTTGTTTGCTTGCAGGGCCAATCACCCATGTACCGGCCCCGTTTTCTATGAAGAAAGACCCTGATTATCCCTGACTTGAACTGTCTTAGTTGTGCATGTGGGTCTATTCCCCATGAGCCTGACAACCTGACAACGAGCAAAATTGGATTTTATCTCAGTTTTTGCAACAAATCCACATAGGGGGAAAACATCATGGTGGGATGATGCAGCATGATCGTTATATTTACACAACAGTGCAGACTTTCACGATGGTTAGAATTAGGCAACAGAGTCACGGATGGTTAGGTTTAGGCAAGGAGACATATGGTAAAGAGTAGAAAAAGAAATCCGCACACATCCACACAAGAAGCGGACTCCTGAGATAACCTGATTGGCCAAAATCTCTTGTCTCGCACTTGATTTTCACAAACCTGAAAAGAGAGCCAAAAGGAATTAGTGTTCTATCAGACAACTTGAATTTAAATATGCTCAAAGTTTATTACTGGATTTTTGCACAATGACACCAAAAAACTAACTGCCTGCCGCAGTTTTAAGCTGCTACTGTAAAGTTCAGTTTTCACAAGTTTGTCCGCTGTCTGGCACTGAGAGTGTAGCAGATAGTGGCGTTATCTGATTTTTTTTTTCTCTTTTCTAAAAAAAAGTTTAGTGCTGCTGCTTGAGAGCAGAACTTGTGGGCTGCAAAACAAATAGCTAAAGAAGACTTCAAAAACTGTAGAGCTGCAGAGCGATGATCTCTGTGGAGGCATTACTGCAATCAACCCCTGCCACGTTACACACTGTCATTTGAGCCATTGTCAGGCTAGAAAATACTGATCAAGGGAGCTTTAAGAAAATGAATCTTAGATTAATTACTGTTTAGTTTGCAATTTGTAATCGTGTGTGTGTGTGTGTGTACATGCATGCATGCATGCATGTTGTTGCACAGACAGATGTTTTGTCTGTTACTGTGTGATGAGCAAAGCCTGTCAAACAAATCAGGTATTATTTAAGAGGTGAGTGAAAGGCAAAATGCATGCATATGAGTGTGTGTGCACATTTGTGTACATTTGTGTGTGTGTGTGTGTGTGTGTGTGTGTGTGTGGTCCCTCCAGCCATAAGATTCATTATTTATATGAGTGGTTAAAGTAGGACAGCCTGGCCTTCAAAGCTACCTCACTGAGAAGCCCTGATATCTTCTTGTACTCTTCTCTCTCACCCTCATCACAACCCTCTCCTCCTTCCCCCTTGTACCACTTCACACCAGCCAGTTTTTTTTGTCTCCCCCTCTCATTTTCCCGGCTTCCACTCTCCTCCTCTTTCCATTCTTTTTTCCCCCCCCCCCCCTCATCTTTCTTCACTCTCTCCCACTGTCTTGCTCATCGCCTTATCTCTCTGCTTTGCTTGATTCATCTCTCTCTCTGCATTACTCTCTCTGTCATACACACACACACACAAGTACACAGGCTGCTCTACATGAGTGTGTCCTCTCCTCCCTCCTTCTCTCCTCCCACTCGTTCACCCCAATCTCCATCTCTCCCCTGCCCCTCACTCATTTTTATTACTGTCACAGGAGCCTTTCTCTCACTCTCTCGCTGCCTCTTTCTCTCTCTCTCTGTCTCTGTGTTTATGAGCAGAGCTATATTGAGAGCGTCTGGCTGGCAGACACAGAGGAGAAGAGGGGGCGAGAGTGCATGATGAGGCTGGAGGAGAGAGGGAGGCAATCTGAGGCAATAAACAGAGACCCAAATAGGACAAATAGGCAAATAGCAGGTTTTAGACTGGCAGGAATTCTGACAAAACTGGTGACTTGGCACGGAAAATATTCTGCAAAGTGATGAAAACTTACAGCCAAACATGGCCAAAGTCCATCACAAAAAAAAAGATTTATCAAAGTGGCAAATGTCTTTTAGCTCATTGTTTTGGTTTTCTGTCCTTAATGAGGCCCATTGTGCTTAGCATGCACCTTAAAGGGACAGTTCACCCTGCTGTTAATCAGTCTAGGTTGTTTTGGTGTGATTTGCTGAGTGTTGGCAATATCAGCTGAAGAGATGTCTTCTATCAAATATAATGGAATATATATGTGTGTGTGTGTGTGTGTGTGTGTGTGTGTGTGTGTGTGTGTGCCTAATACATATGCAGTAAAGTAATTTAAGATTGTTTAGGTTCTCCTTTCTCTTTCTCTCTTTCTTCCTTTTTCCCACAACCAACTCAATAACCTAACTGAGGGCGTTAAACTAATCAAATATTGCTTCCTTGAGCCAATCATCTCATTGCTGTCAAATTTTAAAGGGGTTCCTTTTCCTGCTGCTGTCAGCTGTCATTTCAGTGTCAGATCAATGCAACCTTCTTTCACCTCATTCACCTTCAGTTTTCATTATCATTCAACTATGGATTCTTCCACTAAGCTCATCAGAAGTCTTGCTCCATATCACAACCACCCAGATCTTCAGCCATTGCTTTTCACCACCACCATCAGTGTCTCGACGCCACTGATATTCCCCGACACACCATGGCATTACAAGGTCAACAATGCCTGTCTTTTTTTAAAAATTTTTATAGGTTTTGGATGATAATATAGCTGTATGACACAGAGGATACACAGACAATACCTGTAAAGTAAGGACAGTTCATTGTTGGTTTGGGTCTTTTCATGAAATTTGAAAAGTATTCAATATAACCAGCTCTCTCATGCAGAAAAGCCGTGTATCTGACGCCACAGATGCATAACCGCTTGAAGGAGCTCAAGACCTGAAGCCCTGAGCAATGGAAAAACATCTGATGACTCATCCCGTTTTTTCCCTCCATCCAGATGAGTTTATATTTGGAGAAGCCCACAGCCCTCAGCATCTATTAAAGTTGGAGGTGGGTGTGTAATGGCAGCAGCTAGAGTGAATCATTAGCTTAGAAGTTTGTTGTCTATGATTACCAGAGCTACACTTAGGCTGAGTAGATGCCATGACTGGAGGCCATATCGCAGAGCTGGCTGCATCTAGGTGTAAACACAGCTTCCTTTTGATGTTTCTATTATTGTTGAGTTCTCCTAAAGGTCTCATGAATGGAGACAAAACGTACATGACACCAGAGGGTGGCAACAACAAGGCAAACCCAAGGCTAGAGGAATATGAATCTATCACTATCTTGGTGCAACATCATAGCTCATAATTTTTATGTGTAAAATAAAACACAAATAGATATGCAGCCTATAATACCATTAGAAAACATTACAATAGACAATCATTTCATATAAAAATTTAAATCTATAAATGCCGTCACTTGGCTGTTTGGTCTACCACTAAAAGAATGAGACAGTTTAGGTCCCAGATAGTGACATTGGTGATATGTTATGTTTTCATCCAGTTTTCCTACCAGTGGGCTGACATTTTTGGGTCAGAGTAGAAAGACTCAATAACAGATAGACTTGCATGAAATTTCTTATGTCATTCAGGACAGCCACAAGATGAATCATCGGGACTTTAGTGATTCCTTGACTTTTTATGTTTCATTGTTTGGTTAAAATATCATTCTGCTCACTTATTTGGTTTAAACCAAATGGGCAACTCAGAGTTAGTTCAGAAATGATTTCATTTTTTTTCTCTAAAATTAAATGATGTCTGAAAATACAAATTAACATGAATATTAAAAATAATCTGCCTATTCATTAGAAAAACCATCTAATTTACAGTACACAACATTAATGATATAGGCTAACTTTTACTCATTAACAAGCTAGTTAGCTAACATCTACTTCATATTAAAACATATTAATAACTTTTCAAGCAAGAGACTGAAATACTATCCAGCTCAGAAACCACCAGCAAAAGTGCAGTGGGTGTGGCTAATGCACTTCGCCATGCTACAGCTTTTTGGCTTAGCAGCTACAGACAAGCACAACTGAGAGAAGACCCATGAATATTCAGAGAATTATCTCAAGTGCAACACAGTTTTTTTTTATCACAGTATAGTATGGGGTCCCTGCTCCATCTCTCTCTGAGCGAAGCTGTCCTTTGAATGAATAGTGCAAATTTACAATTGCTAGCATGCTATTATGCTGCTATGCAAGCTATCAGCAGGCTCTGTAAATGATCTTGAATAACCAGGTCATTATTTTTGGAAAGAGACATTGCTGTTTGTGTTTGTTTTTGTTTTGTTTTTTGCTTTGAGCACCAGTAAAGCAAACATATTTATGTCCAATACGCCTAGTACTTTGTAACTTACATCAGCAGCCTAGACTGATAAATAGCACATGTGATGAGAAAAACTTGCATTTTTGATTTGGGGGTGATCTGTCCCTTTTAAAATGTTTTCAGACAGAAACCATTCAGATTAATTTATGTCTTTTTATGTACAGATGGCATGCAAGCTTCTAGACAATTTAATTGCTTTATTAATTGTTTTACTCCTCCCAGCTCCTCATTGTGCATTTGTTTTTGCTGCTATCTTAATGAAACTGTGATGCTGCGTGGTGGATTTTATGTGGAAATTGAGTACAACCATTAAAGCATATGAGCTGACCTGAGGTTCGCATTGGTATTTGCGAGAGCCACTGGATGGTCTCATTAATCAAGTGTGTCCAGGGAAGCTCTGATATCTCTTCGCACACTTGCAGTCTTAACAGGAACTTGGGCACTGTGGCAGTTCCCAGAATTACGTCACACAAGTATGCTCTTGACTCCCTGCAAGTACTGTATGTGTGCATATTGGGGTGGAACCACAATTTTGTTTGACAACGTTTTGACATCTTGCTACAGCTACTGATAGTTAAAAAATATATCAAACTGAGTGGCATCCCAAGATACAAATTAAAAAAGAATCTGAGTGCTTTTCATTCAAACATTGAATCATTTTAAGTCTAAGTAACATTGAAGGTAATACCAATAGAGACCATAAAATGTGCATTTGACAAAAGTTCAGACTCAAGTACCAGACATTGTGTCGCCCTCTTATAACCTGCTGGTTTTATGATCAGAACAGTGCAGACGAACTCCTTCAACGTCCTCTACAGTCAGTAGATCTAAACATCTTTCAGCCTTTACAGGAAGCAGATTTCCACTTCCTTTATCCTTCAAAGAGCAAAGGACTTTTTTTTTTTTTTTACAGAAGTTCCAAAATCCATCACATACAGTTCAGACCACAGCGTGACAGCAGTACAAAAGGTAGAAGTTGAACTATACTTCACTGATACTTCATATATTCTTAGAGTTGAAGTTTTTATGTACTTATATAAAGAATCATCTTCGAGAGATCCAGTTACAGCAATCCTGGAGCAACAGGAGATGGAATGGATCATTGACTTGTCTGTGTTTGTGGAAGTTGGTTTGAGCAGTAAAGAGAAAACAACGTAACAATCCAGTGCAGTCCAGCTGATGGAGGGACCGTATGGTATTTCTGCTTTGAGCATGTGTTTGCTGAAGCGAGGGGAAAGCTTGAGTACTCAACCGTATATGATTGAGAAACCGGTCAGTAAAGAGAAAGATGATGTCGGAAACACTCCCCAAGGTCAGTTTATGGAGAAATCCCACCAACCCGCTGCTACACACCGCTCAGTCTTCCTGCATCTTTTCAACAATTCCTCTTTTTTTCCTAATTCTGAGCAATGAAAGTTCAATTCCCCACCCTGGCCCATAGTCAGGCGATAATCACTGTTTTCATCAGGACCAGTGTGGCTAGGGCTTGAGATTAAATAATGGATCAAATAAATCAGCTCTGTAATTAGACAAACTGTGGTGCAAAAAGGATTGGAGCTCCAATGCTCTCTGCAACAAACGGTCTCATTTTCTGTGTGCCCCTGAATCGCCTGAATTTCACAGATTCAACTATTACTCTTGGAGGAGGACTTGTGCTGCCTAATGGCACACAAACTTTTGTCCACTGCTTTAAAGCCATAACAACAGCACATTAGATTGCATAAATATATAAGCTGCAGCTGTATAAAGTACAATAAGTGTTGTATGCTTCTGAAACAATGCTTTTCAATTAAAGGTGGTGCACAAAGTACTTTGTACAAAAAAAGCTTTTATGAGTGGTGCATAGAGCAGTGGAACAGGACCTGATCTTTATTGTAGGACAAAAGCTGATCTAGCTGCCTTTTCTTATCTAGCGTGTGCAGCCAATGATAAATGATAAATTCATGTTTCAGTAATTTACCACAGAAGCTGCAGAACCCTAACAACAAAAAATGTCATGTCATCCTAATATCCTAGAACTCAACAGCAACCCAACATTGGTAACATGTTTTGCTGATCATATGGACAATAATCAGGTAACTTTTACTGCGAGACAAATTATTTATCTTTGTAAAAAGGGATTTTTTTTATAAGTCACAGCTAATGTCTTACTTGAATCCCCTGAAAACTTGGATTGATTTATCTGCAACATTCAATATTCGAGACTGAATAAGCAACAATGAACAACCTTAGGTGTTATCTATAATATGCTTTATCAGACCTGCGTGGGTGTGAGTTTGACCAGATTTTGATTGACAGTGGCCCCGACAACATCTGCAAACAACCCCACAACTGTCATCAGATTTAAGTTTCCACTGGTTCACACTGGCATCTGTCCTGTGAGACAAGCAGAACTGCTCTGACTCACTAAATTGCGGTCGAACATTTTGTGTTTATGTAAGATGCTGATTAAGAAAGTAAGTGTTGAGCGCCTTTATTGGATAGGAAATAATATAATGATTCATAGATCAGTTGTACGCTTTTGAAAAATACAACTTTTGGGTTGCAAGGTTGTGGAAAATCTCTGTGGTTTGGGTTTATGGCACTTTTCCTCCTTGTTGCTGCAGAGCAACTTAATCAAAATCAGTTTACCAAAGACTTTTTTCAATGGTGAAGCAATTGCTCACCTTAGCAAAAAGGTGAATAAACTATATCTCCAATTAACTATAAATCTTTGAACTGAACTTAGCGAATCAATGTGAATTGTCTGTGATAATTTCCACGCCAAATTGTTGGGTTTCTTTCTAATAAGCCATGTCTGCCACGTTAAGTGTTAACAGAGTTTAAAGGTGGGAATAAAAGGTATACAGCATTAACAACATGTTGTTATCCTTAGTCACCACTTTGAGTAGACTTTCGCATTAAAATATTTCACTCCAACTGTCCTCCTGCATCTGCTGTTGACATTTTGGGATGCTGCAACCAACGCTGTGATGACAACAAAAGTACATTGTTAGGTTTAGGCGAAAGAAGCACATGGTTAGGTATACTGGGCTCCCAGGTGAAAGTCCACAGTTTGTTGGACCCATCCACCACCAATACTGCCTGCCTGCTATATAGGAACCTTGCTGCTCCTTTTCTCTCGTTTTGACTGGCAGTATTTCAACTTGATACCATCCGGCAGCAACTCATTACACCGCAAAAAGTTACGTCCGGCTGTGTTACAACTGTCACTGCTATACTATCAATCACACTGCTGTAAAAAGTGGCTTTTGGCGTCCATATCTTACACAGAAATCAGGACCTAAGTGGCTGTATTCAGAAAGAAAACGGGCTGGCATTATCTGAGTCTAAAAGAGATATCTGTGATGGTTCAGGTATCTGATAAGTATGCCTCCTTGGTGCCTCCCTCTGGAGGTTTTCAGGGCAGGTCCAAGTGGAAGGAGATCTGGTGTAGAACTAAAGCACACTAGAAGGATTATGTGGGACTGGATCACCTTAGGATGCTCTATGGAGGTGCCGAAAGACATTGCCAGGGAGGACTGAATTACCTTCTGTAGCCTGCTGCCGCAGCATCCCAACCCTGGATTAGCAGTGGAAAATGGATGAATGGATTACAACCATCCATCAAACCTGCAGTAGTAAATGTTAATAAACTGTTAAAGGTATACAATGCAGGATTTTCCTACAAGAAAATGTACAGACTTGAATAAAAGTAATCTCTCCAAATCATCTGTCATCACCCATTCTCAGTGTGCGGCGGTGTTTTTATTTACAGAGACCGTGCCCTCTCCTTGTATTTTTTGTATTGTCTTTCTGTTTTGCTGTGATCAGGATGTTCCTGGGCACAGCATGCTGGTGAAGTTGCGACTTTATAAGAAAGTAGCGACCAGGTCCCAGACCTTAAGCAGCACGCATCAAGAGAAAATCTAAGAGAACAGCACCAAAACAAAAAAAAAAAACCCTAAATGTAGCAAAGCAAAATGCCACACAGATAAGGTTCATTCCAAAACAAGAGTGAGTCTGAGGTTGGCTTTTACTTTGCTGGACATACTGTATTCAAACAGTAAACGACAAATCCTGCATAGTATATCTTTGAGCAGCAAATTTTGGCCTAAATTGTCTGCAGCTGTTTTCCGGAAGGTTAGTGGTCAAATAGTTTGTTGGAGTGTTTGACCTAATGAATTTCAGAGCATAACAAAGCATACGCCATTTTGGAGGAGTATATAAAATATGTAATGTGATTTTTCCAAAATCCTGGCAACTCAAAAGTGAAAAGTCATGAGCCATTAAGTACAACATAAAGTACTTTATAAACCATCAATAAAGCCATTTGCTCTATCTGATAAACCACCACAAAGGCCAACTTAATAGATAGTGGTACAAGACAAAACAACCATTCATTCTGACAGACTGAAAGTCACTCTATGAAAGTGAATGAGCGTCCTTTTCCATGACAAACAGTGTAACCTTAGTAGACCTCCCACAGTGCCCTACAGAGTCAACCAAACTTTTTGAGAGACTTCACCCCCCTTGCCCTATCCCATCATGGGAGGTTTTGATTCACAGGACTGACAACCTTATTATGCGGCGCACTTATTATTGATATTACGCCGCAGAGGCGCGGTTGCCATGGTCACCGAGCGAGAGACATTTAATTTTCTCTCCTCCATCATCATTATCTATGGGGCCATCTGTTGTGGAAAATGAATTCAGCCTCATTTGCATGACTGATAAGCACATTCTTTATCTGTCCCACAGAAGGTCATATGCCATGGATTTGGGGACTAAAGAGAGGGAGAGAAAGAGAGTGAGGGGGTGAAATGATGCGTGGTCTTACCTCTGTGAATGAAGTAAATGGGGTGTATGTGTTTGAGTGTCTATCGGAGCTCGGATGTGTGCATGTGTCTGCATAATGCATGGACATGTAATGTTTATGTATGCCCTCTTGTTTATACCCATGCCATGGCTTTGTTCTCGTGTGGATGCTTTTGAATTTACATAAGCATGTGCCTGTGTGTGTTTGTGTGTGTGTGTGTGTGTGTGTGTGTGTGTGTGTGTGTGTGTGTGTGTGTGTGTACACCCACCATCATGACTATGTACAGTAAATTTGTGTGTGAGTACATATATCTCCACTTTGATGTGATGAATGTAGGTCTGTGTGTTGGAACTACTGCTATTCAAGGTGTTAGACATCAGAGAAACATTATTTTTTTACAAAGTAATTACAATACTGTCACATTATGTGACACCTTGATAAGATGACCATAAGCAGCTAATAGCAGCAGAGTTCTGTTCTACACCAACAAAAATGGGCTTTTTTTTAAAAAGATTTTTTTGGGCTGTTTTGGCTTTTAATGGATAGGACAGAGAGTAAGTGTGAAAGGGGGAGAGAGAGGGGACAACATGCAGCAAAGGGCCAACGCCAGAAACGAACGCATGACTGCTGCAGTGAGGACCAAGCCTCTTTATATGGGGCACCTGCTCTATCCACTGAGCCACCAGTGCCCCAGAATGGCTATTCTTTAATGTCAGGTCTGGACAAATCCTGTTTGTAGTGATAAAAGCAGGTCTTTTTTTGCATGACCGAGGTCATGACATTTTTAGCTAATTTACTGCCCACAAAAATGACTTTTTTTTTTTAACAAGAAGTCAGAGCAATTCCCAGCTGTGTTTGTAGCCACAAAGGTGACACAAGTGGGTATTTCTTATTATTTAAGAGGTTGGGAAATTCATGTACTGTCAGTGACAAAAACAGGGTTTTTTTTAAATGTTTGGGTTTTTTTTGTTTTGTTTTCTTTTTTTGTCATAAATTTTATTTTTTTTTTTACAATTTTCAATACAACAAACTTAGAACATGTAAATACAAGAGAGGAGCAGCAAACAAACAAACAAACAAAAAATAAAATTAAATCAAAAATAAAAGAAAATAGACAGACTGCCAGCACTAAGACAAACCAAGGAAAATAAAATGTACATGTACACACGTCAAATCGTTGATGCAATAACTCAGAGCAACAATTCATAAAACTGGGAGTCAGAAATGTCCAAGAGACAGGTACTAAAGGGGATAAAGGCACGCCCCCTGCAAGCTAGGGTAGCAAAGTTCCATGGTGAGAATACAGAAAAAACAGTACAGTACAACTGAGCAGGATAGTCAATTCATAGATTGTGATCTCTCCCTCCTGATATGTTCTATGAAAGGACCCCAAATCTTATTAAACTTGGCATGAGAGTCTGACAGAGTGTACCGATCTGCTCGAGATGAAGACAAGAAACCATGTCATTAAGCCACTTTTCGAAGCAGGGGGGAAATATTGACTCCCACTCTCTTAGAATAACCCATTTTGCAATGACCATGACAAAAATGAGGGCTTGTTGCAAAGGGAAGGGGAGAGCCAAAGAGTCGTTGGAACAGCCCAATAACACCAAAACACTATCAGGAAGCAATTGCCTGTTATACATGATGCTGTACAGGTAAAAGATGTAAGCCCAAAAACTTTTGAGCTTAGGACAGGACCAGAAAAGATGCCCAAGAGTCCCGTCAGCCGACTTGTGTGTAAACCTAACCACATGTTAACCACAGCATTGTCACAACAACATAAAACTGAAGCTTGGAATATTAAGAAATGTAAAGCATCAACACATTCTCTATAAATTATATATACAAATGTAACATATCCATGTTTTAAAGAAACATAAAAAAGCCAATTTCTATTCTGGCGACTGGATTTTGGAAAAATATCTGACTCTTTAGCTGCTAAATGCTTCACTGTGTTCACCATGTTGTCACTGACTTTTTTGCCTGTTGTTTGGTGCTGAGCAGTACAGTGGTCAGGTCTTTCTGGTGGAGAAACAGTAAAACCTTCATTTATTTTGTAGGCCTAAAAGAAGTAAAATTTGTCCCATAAAAAATCTTGCTAGAAAGTCATGCTTTAACATGTAAAATATTACATTTAACAACCTTTCTGAAAGCAACATATGCCTCTATGTGAATCCATTACCTGTGAAATGTTGTTTACTGTCTGACAGTCTCCTCATTCCTTGGTCAGTTGTGCATATTTTTGCACAAACTAACACTTAAAAAAAACTGCTATTTCATTTTAATCAACATTTTTCATGTATTTTTCATTATTATTTCATTATTTCATTATATTTTTTGTAATTTTCCTCTATTCTAAGGCTAAACGCTTTTTAAAACTTTATTTTCTCTTGTATTTTCTCACTACTGTGTTTATGTGATGCACCAGTATACCAAAGCAAATTCCTTGATAGCCTACTTGGCAAAAAAAATAAAAAAAACAACAGATTCTGATTCAGATTCTATACGTGCCTGTAAATTAATTCAGCCTATGTGGAAAAAAGTGTGGCATATAATTAACTGTATGTTTTTTTTATTTAAGAAAAAAAAACAAAAACAAAAAAAAACAATTTGCATGTCAAAAATCCAAAGACCACATGCAAATATATGTGTTTCTTATGTGAATCTGGAATCCACACATGATTAAAATGTAAAATACATATCACATATGATAAATATGATATGTTAAACAGATAAATTTCACAAATGTCCTTTTTTTAAGGTAAATTTGAATATCAAGTTGAAAAATACTGGAATCATCCATAAACTATCTCTGTGAAATATGTTGCTTGTAATATATACGTATGTGTGTAAAGAAAACTTCTAATTTGCTAATAAAGCTAAGAATTCAAAGAGAAATCAAGGATATGACCTCAGTGTTTGCAGTCATCATTACTCCTCTGTTCTTTTTTCTTCAATGAAACAGCTGCCCGCTGTTTGCTGCTGAAAACAGGGCACGGATCAGTCATTATGAAGGCCACTTTTCACATTACAAATAGTTTAGATTAGATATTGGCTGAGGTTATAAATGCAGTTATGGTGGTTAAAGTTGTCATAGGTTTTGGGCTGTACAGTCACTGAGAGTCCTCATAAGTATAGTAATACAAACTTATGTGTGTTAGGTTGTATCCCCTGAAACCACCATTCTGCACATGGGTGTTGCTTTGTGTGTATGTGTGAGTGTGTTTGTGTGCATGCATGTGTGCAGGTAAAGTGGCTCCCCAAGGGTTTGTATGTGCTCTGGTCTTTCATGTCTGGCACATTTGTCATCCCATTCCAAAGACAGAAGTCTCTCTCTCTCTCTCTCTCACACACACACACACACACACACACACACACACACACACACAGAAAGACACCATACTGTACATAAGTAGGATGAAGCTTGTTATTCCTCCGCTCTCTTACTCCCAATACGACAGCAATGCAACCTCTCCTCCCTTATACATCTCTTTCTGCTCCCTTAAGGTATCACTCTTTCTCTTCTTCTTCCTCTCCTTCCCCCTCACCCCACCCGTCTCCCTCGGTCCCACTGAACAACAAGCCTTCACCTTCTCCCACGCTATCGTCTCGAGTCCCAAAACACACTGATTCTCTTTTTCCTCCTCCTTTGGCTCCCTGGCTCTAGCTTGCTTGCTCTCTGCAGCATCAACACCTCTAACCTCAACAACATCCCTCTTCCATGCTCCCTCCATCCCTCCTGCTGCTATGGAGTTTATTTCTTCCACTCTTTCTCTCTGCCTCTATCTATCTATTCACTCGCTCACCAAGACAGGAAGTTGTGCTGTTGTTTTAAATTGCAAATGCATTCTCATGTGTGTGCCGTATAGGTGTGCACAGCTCCCATATCTGCTGGAGTGTATCCCTAAAAACATCTTGCATGAGAGCATTTCTTTATGTACGACTTGTGCGGAGGAAGACATGATTTGAAGTTGGCCTGCAAATAGTTCAAGTGCTTTAATTTCAGCTGAAGAGTTTAATTCAAGAAGGTTTTTACATTAAGTAGATTCCTCCGTAATGATATCCACATTTGAGCAGATTACCTGAAGTTCAAAATATGAGATGTTTTAACTTGAGGAATGATTTGCAACTTTAAAAGCACAATTGTTAACCTAAAAGTGATACCTTCAATTACTCTACCTCTCTCAGTAATTTTTTCAAATTTCTTTTTTCTGTTGGCCTAAAAGTTTAAAGTTAATTCTTGAACAGAGGGCCCACTTACATAACTTTTGTCTGTATCACACAATCTTCATCTTCAAATTAAGTTTGCTCAGTTGTGAAAAGCTCCAGAAAAAGTAAGTAAGTGACCTGCAGCAGCTAAGATTGTTTGTCATTTTGCTGTTTCCAAGGTCAAGAATTTACCATCAAGCTCATACCATATGTTGTTTGTTTGCTGGATATAAGTTGTATCTAATTTATTCTAGCAATTTAAAGAGGAATTTGTGTGTACAAAAATGAAGCTGCATTTTATGGAAGGGATTTAGTTTCCTAAGTATAAGCTACCATAAGTACGCTATTAAGGCCCAGACACACCAAACAGACATCATGGTGTCAAGGAAGATCAGCTGTTGCATCATCTCAAGTCAGCCATATTTCGGCCAAAAAGTTGCACTTGAACACGTCGCAAAGTCTGCAGCCGACAGTGTTCTGCACCTACATGAGAGGAAACAACTTTTCATACCAGCAGACCGTGGTAGTCTGTAACTGTCCTTAAAAAGGCTTAACCTGAGAGCAACAGAATGGATTCACGATGCTAGTGAACCTTAGCAAATTAACAACCTGATGTTGAAAGTCACCGAACAACAATATGAACAAATACAAAGCATTTGTGCTTAATTGCTCAATGTCTTAAAAAATAATAATCTTATAATAATAACTTTGTTTTGATCCCACGTCCTCTTCACTGTAGTCGTTTGTTTACTTTCCTCATTGCCAATTCTCTTTTCCAGCGCATTCATTCATTCACCGATTACCTGCACCACCAATTCAACATGCTGAATGGCAAGAAAAAAAACAAAACGTCAAGCGCCGAATAGTACCAACAGTGTGGGACACATGCAAAACTAGGGCGACAGGCACTTGCCGATGGCCCGCCAATGTTGGCTTAGTGTGTCAGAGCCCAGAATACCTTTAACAAAACGTCACATAAAGACCCTGTGGCAGTGTTTCACATTATAAGGCACTACACTACACAGACTATAATTTTCAGTAAATATATATTGGTTATCCAGATGTCTCATGAAAAAGACATGTATGTGTATTTGTATGTGTCTGTGTGTATGTGAGAGAAAGAGAGAGAGAGAGAGTCAAGCAATTACCCTAGCTCTTTTTCTGGCTACACACTAACACTCCTTCACTGCTGGATCATGTATGAAAGATAAATCCAACAAAATAAATATTTATTTTGGGGGTACACATTTTCCAATAAGGGTTCTGCAAAGGTTTTTGGAATACACTGTAGTCTAAGTAATGCCATAGCAATTGCTGGTTCAATGATTAGATGAAAACAACTCACTGTCTGCTCCATCCAACACGCATACTGTACTACTTTGTATGAGTAATGGTCAGCAGTGGGCTGTCTTGGCTTTAGCTTTACTCAAACAGCCTCTAGGTGTAGTCACTATCTAATTGCACTACAGTATTGTTAGTGCATATTGGATTATTGGGTTTCTATTTTCTTGCCAATTCCAGGTTGACAGCTGACTGTCCAGTGATTAGACTAATTTCGGTAATAATTTTGGCAGTGAATCTATCTGTTTGATTTGGTGGCCCAGTTTTTTAGCATGCACAGAAAACACATTCAAAAACAGCACTGGCATATTGAGTGTTTTATTTTTATGAAACTTGGGGTGAAAAAAATGATGTAAAGCGGGATGTTGTTATACCTGTTTGAAAGAACCATGCTGACAAGGTTTATATGACTTTTGAAAAATGTAAGGAATTCAATTTATATATATTATTTTTTGCTATAAACACATGATAGAAGTGCCTCTTCTTTCTGTTTTTTAGTTTTTTCAATTTTTCCCCCATTAATCTTCATCTCTATTTCTCCCCCTCTCAAGACCACCCTTAGGTACTTAACTGAGGTGCCCTCTATTTCTCTTTGACTGTCTGTTGGTCTCTTTGAGCATAAGTGTAGTTTTACAGGGTATGTAGGGGTGGACTGTAAACATGGCAAGAGCTGCTCTAATACAGTCGCACACTATAGCAAGAGAAGAAGAACCACTACTACACGAATCGTCATAATAAGTTGTCTGAGACATGCATGCATCTTTTAGCATCTTTTAGCATTTCCTGACAGCTTAAAAAACATTTCAAAGTTCGTCTCTTCTCCGGGTTGATAGCTCTGTGTCTCTGCATCACCCTCGCTTATAGACCTTTGCTCTGTTTGAGCCTGTCCCCCTCCATATCCCACTGAACAGCTGAGGAATGTGTCTGAGACAATAAGCCACATAATGGTGAGATTTATGCCTGAGGATAAATCAGAATTGTTTTCAGTTTGTTTTTTGGGTTTTCCACCCCTGAAGGAGCACACAGCCACTTCCGTAAACTTTGTCTCATCCAGAGAGTCCCAAACAAGGTTATGTGTCTGTCAAACTATCTGACAAGAATATGACTATATCAGCAGAGCAATAACATGATGCACAGCAAACCATAGGGCAGGTCATTTTTTCTTGTAATATTATGGCTTCATTCTCAAATTAATACATATGTGGGATTTGTTCTAAATGTGCAGAAAGTTTTGGACATGAGCAGAAATTTTGCTGAAACACATGAGCTATTAGTCCAAGTATTTATAATTAATTACAATGAATTATTTGACGTGAAAAGGTGCAACCTACACATTTAAAGAGACAAAAGACACAGAAAGGAGGGGAAGAGCAAATCATGCCTACATGTGTGTTGATTCAGTGCTGGGATAACATTAAATGGAAAAAGTTGATCTGCAAATATTTGTATGACTTAATGAAGGTAAACAAAGTGAACATCTGTGCGTAACGAGCGTGCGTAACGGCACTGCGCCCTGGCGGCATTTTCTCAGAGGCTACGGATTTATCAACATGTCCTGCTGCCTTAAGATGTTGCAGGGATTTCATCAACCGAAGAAGCTTTCCTATACCCTTTATAAACCAGCTGTGGACAGCAGATATGAATATCCGACATTGATTCATAAACCAGTGCCGACTGAATTACGGACTTCCTGCTTTAACCAAATTAAACAGACTTTTTTGTGTGCCGATTTTGGTTGGAGAGTGCTTAATTTAAATAATTATTTTTTCTGAAGCATCGATCCGTTGTTGCAGCGTCAGCAGCGAGTAATCCTATGGATCAAAACACAGGTATCTGTTAAACATACCTACTGTGACATTAGGCTATGTGACAAAAACAAAAGGAACTTATGAGTAAGCCTAGCCTGTGCAAATAAGTCATTTTGTGTATGACGTTAAAGCAAGAAAAAGACAAGTCTGGGCCCAGCTATAAATAATTAGCCTAATTAATAAAAATAATTAATTTAATATTAATGGCGCTTAGAGTACACATACTAAAGACTTAAGATCAATTGTCACCACTGATGAACCCCACAAATAATATTGTTTTAAACCGCACATTAGCGCCGAGACATCACAATGTTGCGTAGTTTCCCCTTTACCTGCGCGCGCGCTCCCGCGAGGAGCACGCACCTCTCAGCGAGGAAGCACAACCGGACACAACACCTGCAGCAAATTACCACGACATGCTGTCAAACGCCAGCAGGATTCCTTCTCCTCCCAACCAAGCGTGTAAACCTGTCACTGGTGAGTGAGCTTTACCTCGAAAAAAACTACCATTATCCCAAAAGAAAAGTTTTACTGCGCAGTGACGTCAGCCTTTGTGTTGCTTTTGTTGTTTTGGTGAGTTGAGGAAGGTAACAGAAACATCGAATAACTCTATTTTGTTAGACTAAATAAGGTGTGGTTCATATTACACCACCTTACTAGGCCCCTTTCCTTATATTTCTGCCTTTTTGTGCTAAAATCACTGTAATTTATAACCACGTCAGGGTCACGATGACTTCATGATAAAGTGAAGTAAGCTAGTTTTTGCTAACAGCTTTTAAGCTAGTATTTGCTTTAAATCGTCAGTGTCATAATGAAGCTCGGCAAAATAGTAGATTGTTTTAAACATGATAATATTAATAGGCTACTATTATACTTACGATTATACTTTTTTGCATTGACACAACAGCATTATGCATTTAAATGGGCCTTTCTCAATGCAACATTATTGCCACTTGTATAAATGAAACGAAGTTAGGCATATTTCTGTAATCAGTCAGCTCCTGTGTGTCTGGCAAAATGTCCACTGTGTGAAAATTAAAAGGTAGGAACAAGCTCACATTTATATAAATAACTGTGGGCTGTAAGTAAAAGCTGAACAAGAGTATATTTTGTTTGTAAAAAAAAAAACAAAACTACTTTTGTATTCAAAACACTGCAATTAGAAACATACATTTACAATTATTTTTTCATTATACTTCTTAATGTGATTAATTTGACACAGGTGTGATTGTTTTTTAATATGGAAACACTTTTGTTACAAACCCCTGTACTGAAATTAATAAAACAGTAAGCCATTTCAGCAAACACATGGGGCATGTAAAAACTAAAATTTAAAAAAAGTAAAATAGATTTTTCTGCAGCCATTCCAACCACAGACTGATTTACACCGTAAATGTTTCTCAGCAGAGGAAACCCACTGCTTAACCCTTTGAAACCTGGATCAACATCACTTTTCTTGTGTTCAGAAATGTATTTAAATCGTGGAAATGGTGCTTCTTTTTGAAAACATGGGGAAATGTCAATGAGCAAATTGCATGAAATTAGTAGGTTTGGAGAATTATTTGAATTTTTAGTTTTTTGTCTATGGAAAATGTAAAAAAAACCAACCAACTATATAATTATCTTAATTACATATCTACTCTGAATTGTTATTAAGCACTTTTTCAGGTGATTTCCTTGTTTTGTTTGCTTTAGTTTTTTCTGTGTTTTTTTTTCTTTTCTAATTTGCAAGTCATTTTCTTGTACTTTTTTTTTTGTTTGTTTTTTTACAATTTTCTTTGCTAATTTTTGGGTCCCTTCCTCTTAATCATCTCATTGTGTCTTCCCCATGTTTTCTTTTAAAAAAGAAATCAAGTCAATTTGCTCAGCTTTCGAAGGGTTAAAGAAGCCTATTCACATCCAGGTTTTAGCACTGCTCTGCTGTGGTAGGACCTCTGCCTCTGTGCCGATTCATGAGTGAGTATCATAATACAAAAACCGCTTGAACATCGATTTCCAGCTAGTTTTCCTAATGTGTGATGATTCCTCACATTACCGGCATTTTCCTTATTCATGCACATTTCTCCCCTTTGTTTATTTGTTTAAGAATGTGGGGTAAATTAATTGTGCTTGATTGGCATTAACATAGCCAAATAAGAATTTGAAATTGCTAATATTGAACGCCTCGAGGGCATCTGTGTCCCAACCCACCAGAGTACTTATCATGCCTTCCTCTACTGCCTGGCAGCATTGTTGGAGAGAGCACTGCTTGTTGGTTCTGTAAAACACTGCTGTATGGCATTTGATTTGTTTACCGTTATAGGGAAGATCAAAACAATGTGCCTCGTATACACGTATACTGAGTCCATGTCTTTGAATGTTATTGGGAATATTAATGTGTAAATATGAATTTATTTAAATGTGTTATTTCTAGTCTCTGTCACTAATATTTTGTTCTGCCTATAGGGTTGCTGCTGCATTTTTCAGCCGAGTCTCCCCCACTGGTGGAAAAATGAATGAATTAGCACCTCTTGTCCGGTAAGAAATGAACCTAATTTATAATCTAATTATGATGATGTCTCAGGGATCAAATTAGCATTCTCTGTGTTTGCATATCTGGGTAAATATGGAAATCATCACGTTGTTATTCCCATTTTCATTCACACAAGAGTGCGCATGAATGTCACCCTCTTTATGGCGCCAGCGTGATTATATTGTAAATATTGTCTCCTGTTTGGGAGCTGTGCATTACCGGTGCTCATCACTGAACACATGGCTACAACTAGCCTGTTTCAATACTCATTCATCTTCTGCACTCTTAATTCTGGTGCTCAGCCAGCCTGGAAGCCTTGGATGGGGGGAAAAGTGTTAATTAACAGCAAGCCAGCGCTCAGCCAGAGACTTCCTTTAAGTTTGCATCCTGTATCTCTCTCAGCTTTCTGAATGATCCCAGGCCAAATAATGTGCACTGAACCACAAGTGGAGCTCATTTTGCCTTTTTAAAGGCACAAATTTGTGTCTCTCCCATTTGAAATAAATGCACTGCACATGTTCCACATGGCTCACCCATCCCTCCTCTATTCTCCCTCTCTTCCCTCCCTCCCTCCCTTCATCTCTACCCGGGGCCCGTGGGAAGAACTGACTCTGGGAGCAGACAGTCTGCAGCCCTGAATAAATGTATAAGAGGGAGAAGGGGAAGGGAGGGCACATCAGCAGGCAGAGAGAGAGCAAGCGGGAGAGAGAGAGAACATATTGAGTGTTGGAGGACATACATGCACAGTGTACAGAGAGAGTGAGATACACAGATAGAGGGAGAAAGAGACAGAGAGAGAGGAGGAAACCAATTCAGCTTATAGGACTGAGAAAGGAGAGAGAGCATTTTAGCTTCCTTCAAACCGTCTCTCCCTCTATCTGTGTATCTCACTCTCTCTGTACACTGTGCATGTATGTCCTCCAACACTCAATATGTTCTCTCTCTCTCCCGCTTGCTCTCTCTCTGCCTGCTGATGTGCCCTCCCTTCATCTCTACCCGGGGCCCGTGGGAAGAACTGACTCTGGGAGCAGACAGTCTGCAGCCCTGAATAAATGTATAAGAGGGAGAAGGGGAAGGGAGGGCACATCAGCAGGCAGAGAGAGAGCAAGCGGGAGAGAGAGAGAACATATTGAGTGTTGGAGGACATACATGCACAGTGTACAGAGAGAGTGAGATACACAGATAGAGGGAGAAAGAGACAGAGAGAGAGGAGGAAACCAATTCAGCTTATAGGACTGAGAAAGGAGAGAGAGCATTTTAGCTTCCTTCAAACCGTCTCTCCCTCGCCTCCCAGCACAAACACATGCTCATACACACTCCCACCCTCTCTCCCTGACACTCACACACACTCACACGCAAAACACACACACACACACACACACATATACAGACACACACAACACACACACACACAGGCACGATTGCTTTAGGGTATACCAGTCGGCTTTGGCAGTCCTCTCCTTTGTTGTTTTTGCTTTTGGTTAGTCTCAGCGGCAGCGCGGCGTGTGCCTGTATCGCTGGGGTGGGTGCATGTGTATATGTGTGTGTGGAGTCTGCGAGGCGGTGTGTGAAGGATGCCACTAGCAGTACCCAGGTAAGTCAGTTCCTTCCTCCTTTCCCTTTTCTTCCTTCCCCTCTCTGCCTTTCTTCTCCTCTGTCTTTGTGCTTTTTCTTTCTCTCCGCTTCTCCTCTCTGATCTGCACTCTCTCCATCTCGCCTGGGATGCTCGCCTCTCTCCACCTACCGTGCACACCCGCTACGTACAGCTCTGCACTCTCTCCCTCTCTCTATTTCTCTGTGCTCTCCCAGTGTGCTTTCTCTCTCCTTCAGTGTCTTTCTCGGTCTGCGTTACAACGTCTCCTCCCGACTGTGCTCTCGCCATCCCTGCTTCCCTTGCCCGTTTCCTCTGCTCTCTCTCTCTCTCTCTCTCTCTCTCTCTCTCTCTCTCTCGCTCTCCCTCTCTCTCTCTCTCTCTCTCTCTCTCTCTCTCTCTCTCTCTCTCTCTCTCTCTCTCTCCAGGCTGCGCCTCATTGGTGTGTCCTGATTCCCTTTTTCCATTAGGCTCCAGGCCCATTGGTCGCCTGCCTTCCAACCATTATCTCTACTCCTCCACCCCTCTGTCATCCTTTCTCCCTCTCGCTCTCCCTCCTTCCCTCATTCCCAGTCATCTCTCAAGTCGTAAAAATGATTTGCATGCAGGAGGAGAGCAGAACTTTGCAGTGAGCACAGTAAGTGAATTGGGGAGAGAGTAAGGGAGAGAAGTGAAAGAAAGGCTGAAAAAGGAGAGGAAGCGCATTCTGGAAAGCAGGCGGAAAAGTTTAAAGAGAAGACTGCAGTTGGTAGGTAACTTGTTCTTGTTTAGGGCGTCTGGTGTCTTTGCTGTGATGCACTGATTGAAGATATACTGTACATCTACAAGATCATTTCTGACTGGAATGACCAAAAATGATTTCCTTCTTTTAACTGAGGATGATCAGAACATTGTGATTCTTCATTCTGCACAGTTTTCTTGTAGTGTTTGTTGCTCTGGTGTTACTAAATGTTGTTAAGCAATGTGATCTTATGGTGCTGCAGTGAATTAAGTGAGAAAAGTAACAGCTGGCTTGACGTTGGTTAGTTTATTGTTCTCGTCGCGTTGCTCTGGGATGACTAATATTATGCTTATGCTCCGCAGCTTTTGACTCACTAGAATTTCTTTACATACTGAAAAATAATAGTAGCAATTTCTCTTGAATTTTATTTTCCACAGAAGCGTGTAGAAGTCGCTGTCTGATGTGAGCACCTATTTAAAAGTTTGCTCTGTAAGTTGTGTGCTCCTGCTGTAGATAATGCTGTTCTTCAAACTTCAGCTGGAGGAGAGGATAGTTTTCCGAAGGTGTTTGTTTTTACATGCACTTGTTTAGCTGTTGAATATTGTATGATATAATTATTATCATAAATTTATTATCATCATATGCCTACTTTTTTTCCTGTATTTGGCAGTTTTTGTGGTGCTTTTACCCTTTGCTAAAATCATTCTCTTCTGTGTGTGCGATGTATTTGCTGTTAATGTGAGATCTAGAAGGTAGCGAGGACACTGTTTGTCATCCAGGGGAAGGGAGGCACTGTGACAGCCAGAAATACAATTAAAAGTAGTGGAAATAGACACTGAGCAGAGACTTGAGGAGAGAATTTGAAGTTGGAAAAGCGCACGAAGTTCCCAACTTCAAAAACAGTTAACTCTTTGGTTGAGTTGCATGCATATAAACAATCAAGCAAACACAAACACACATGTGCTAGTCCCTTTGGACTATTTTTCATCTTATACACAGTATTTTTTTTTCTGATTTGCCTGTAAGAGAAGACAATGCAGATGTTTGTGTGTGCTCCCGTGGGTGGCATGTACTGTATACACACACACACAGCAGTGAAAGCAGATGCACTGCAACATGTTTCATTCTGTCAAGACAAACAAATGTCTGATACAAAGTGAGCTACTTGTGTCTTCTCTCCCTCGCCCAAAGTGTGTCAAAATGAATGTTTCTCATGTCAACAAATGATGGAGACAACATTTGGTGACATCTGGGGATACTGTGAGGGGTCTTAGCAGCGCATTCTCAATATTACGGAGATTTTGTTATGACAAGAAGTCAATGTAGACACAGTAAATGTCTTATCACAATATCCATTTTGGTATCGGTTTAGATAGTCATTTATTTTAAATTGTTAATAGAGAGAAGCCAGTGAACACTGCAGCCGTTCCTTCCTGTCACGATTTCCACCTTACAGTTGATGCTTTCACGACAGTTTCTGTTAGAAATGCACGCTCTTGTGTTTGATATTGTGTCCTTCAGTGGCCTGTACCTCTCCGAGGGGTTGTGTCACTTTATTGAGGCAGTCAGGACAAGCGGCTTGGCATGAGGTGAAGTCATGTTCTCTGGGATGTTCCTTTAGCTGGGAGAGGAAGGAAATGTCTTGCTTGTTAGGGGGAGACTCATGTTGGTGTGCCGAGAATGTGTGTGCGTGTGTGTGCCACCATGGTGCCTGATGTGCTTTGCTGAGCGAGCCGAGGACAGGGAGACAGCTGAATGTGATTAAATTATAGAGGGAAAGCACGCTACCCGGGTCTCGCTGCGACCAACATTGCGGGAACCCCCTCCTCCTGCCTCCCATCTTTTCTCTCTGTCTCTCTCTGGTATGATACAGGTGCCCAGCCCCTCATAATCACAACAGTCTAGTCAGAGCTGGAGGGGAGAGGAAATTGGGTGTTGATGGGATTGCTGAATATGGACTGTAAGGTCATGAGAAATGTACTGATGACTGACTTAGGTACTGTAATGTGTGACAGTTTGTCCCTGCCTATGCTCAGTGTGCGCCTCTATCACTCTTTATTGTTATAAAATGTAAATATAAACATAGAATTATAATGTGACAAAAGAACAGCAGATTTTTCAAAGACATGTACGGCTGCAGACTGAGTCTAATGGATGGCTGGGTGGGGGTCTTTACTCCAGCCCTCGCGTGGGAGATACTGTATGTCCCTTATTCCTCAGCAGCCTAATGAATGAGCAGCAGAAAGCCTCCTGGGGATCCCCTGCATGCAATCGGCTGCAGTGGGGTGGGGGGTAGGGGAGCAGAGCCATGCGCTAATATTAGCCTCCATGTTGAGTGGCTGGATCACACATCCACATGCTATGCTTAGCATGTCTGAGCCATAACATGACTCTGCATTCATGCTGCCTGTGTGATCCACCACAGAGGTCACTTTGCAAATGCCTTCACAGATTGAAATACTGTTTTCACAAAATGTATATTTACATATCACATATTTGAATACTTTGGCCATTGTAAATACATAAATATATTTAAATGCGTTTACTAATATTGCTTCATTTTAATTCAGATTCAGAAGGAAACAGGTGCAGCACAGGTCGAATCACAGTGTTTACAGTAACTTACGGATAGAAGCACCCTGCGTTACGTTCATAAAACCAAAACAGTACTGACCAAACAGCTGCCCCAATTCCCAAATAACCACCTAAAAAAGATCCACCTAAAAAAAAAAAATCAACATCAGTTTAAGTTGAATATGCTATATTTAGAATATTTTCAGCACTTTACTGTCAGACAGCCTTATTCAGTGGGGACCTGAAGCCGTTATCTGAAAGCCACCAGATTCCACCGACAAAAACAGTAATTCTACTTCGCAGGATACAAGAGTTGCTGGTCTGCCTTTTCTGCCTTGAGAAAATATTCCAAAAAGTTTTTATTGTTTGTTTTTTCGGAGTGGCTAAAACATGTTTTTCTACGTCCCTGTCGACCGCTTAGCTTCTGTGCTGTAGGACTTGGTTTATGAAACATTCTAGCAACGCAACATGGAACATAAAATCAGCACAGCAGAAATGTCAGAAAGGTCAGACCTCCATGATTAACTCTATATCTTTAAACATTACAGTTATGTCTAAAAATGAAAACAGAAATAAACTATTTTTCTGATTTTACTTGCTACTTCCACAGTTAAAATCAAATACCAGTTGTCTTTCTGGAAGTGATTGTCAATGTTAGTGTGACGTTACAGTGATTCTGTGTATACGACAAATGATGGTTAGGTTTTACAAAAAAAACCCCCAAAAAAACAAATTTAATTCAAACTAGGCCAATAAGCTTAATTAGTTTCGGTGGGAAGTCAGTAAGGGATTGCATCCTTTTCGCTGCTTTAGCAACTCTTTTCTGTTGGTTGGGGTTTCCGTATGAGGGGTGGGAGAAAACAGTGTGAATCTCGTTTGGCTTCCCTGGTAAACTCCTTGCTGGCATGTGAAAAGGAAGCAGCTGCTGACATAATGTGTATTAGAGGAGAACAAAATAAATGCGTTACCAACTAGGGAGAAAAGAATGTCAAAATAAAAACAGAATATGCAACATAACACACATTACCATGACAAAAACAAGGTATTGCAAAATTGTAAATCATGTTTTAGCAACAAGCTGGTGAAAATAATTTAACCTTGAATTATATTTCTAGAACCAGTGGCTACATTCTGAAAATAACATCTGCAGCCTCTGCTGTACTGGACACAGTTCCCAGTAGACAGGCTACCTTCAGCACCACACCAGGACGTATCTCCTCAACACAGTGTAGATCACACTCACTCCCTGCGGTGAAGGCTAAGATGGGCTTACAGGCTGGCCTTCTAACATCGCCTGCCCTTGACGCCAGACTGTGGTGCACCTACAGAAGTGCTGGCCTGCAGTATATTTGCCCACGCCATGCAGGCTGTCTGCTCTCCTTACGATGAATCATAGCACAACACAAATCGATTAAGCAGCAGCAGGGATTATTTTAAACATTTCCTCTCAAATGTTAATTTTATTCAAACAGACGTGTAGTTTTTCACCTCCTAACTTGTACAGAGGCCAAGAGGATCAGCCTGTGGTTGGGTCGTGAGTGTGTATCCTTGTGAACCTGTGTGAAGATACCATAGGGAATCAATGTGCTCTTCCAATCAGCCTCAATGACGTGGTCAGGCTAGGGCAGAGAGGGGATTGATCTATTTGAGCAGACACAATGTCAATACTGACGTCTACTCAGTGTAAGATGTAGCTGCTCCAGTGTCCTTCACACATGCATCCTCGGTACGCTTGCTGCTACAGGCTATTAATTATGGCACAGTCATCACTCAGACCAAAAGTCATGATTTTTAACAGCCACTGGGAAACTCAACTTTAGCAATATTACATTTTGAACAACTGTATTTATTAACTAAAATGCCTGTCTTGACAGGCACCACGGAAACTGTAGAAAATGCAGATACAGATATTCCAGCTGCAAAGACTCCTACTCCTTTAAAACCCGGAGGGACAGGGTTAAGATGTAGGTTTGGACATTCCAATTTAAGTTTCATATGTGGACAGATGTGCTGATATAACGACTTACGGAAATGGCAACTTTCATGTCACCGCTGAAATTTAAAGGTTCAGTTGGGATGTTTAGAACATAGCAGCACAGCTATTTGCTATGTAAAGATGTAGTGGAGTAACGCCGTCCAGAGCAGAAAATGAAGTCAAACTCCTTCTGCATGTCACAGGGTTTCCACAGATCCTTAAAAAGCCTTAAAAGGCATTGAATTTGTTTATATTAAAATAATGCCTTAATTGGTATTTAAATGTCTTAAATCAGTCTTTCAGAAGTCATGAAAATACCAGACATGGGCAGTAGAGTTTTATTATTTATTTTTACATTACATCATAATATCTAAAAATAAAAAAAATGGTCTTAAATTTATTTCCAGGTGGTATAAAGAAATTAGAGAAAGGGTATTTGCTAATATCACTATGTCTGCCCTAATACATTTTCAGTTAAATTTAATTGAGGGTTCTGCAATGACTATGAGACACTGTCAGTAAATGTCCTCATTGTCTCTTCTTTGAATATTTAGACACAGATGTGCCATGGGAATTTCAAAATAAAAGTGTATCTTAAAGATGACAATTTGTTTTGATGTTTGCATTTTGTATTGGTATATTGGATTGTTGATTCAATTCATGGATATATTGATCTAGACTGATATATCCTTGCAGTCGTACTTTGTACTGTGTTCATATGGCAGTTACCACTGATGTCGTGATGGTCTCATCGCAAAAGCCCAACCTCCAGTTCCCTTCTGTGTAACACAGCTCTGTCAGCACTGTTTCTGTTGTTTTCCCCTATTTATGGAGTTAGCACTGTTATCTGCTTCAGCTCAGCCATCTCCATGTTAAGAATTGTATCCAGAAAACTTGCTCTGAATTTTGCACAGAGCTCTTTTCAAAGTTTTTTTTTATGTTCTCGTTACAGGTAAAAGTAATACATGTATAGCCTACATAGATAATGTCAGTGTGAGAGCTGACCACCTCTGGTTGTTCTTCCCTCTCGTCAAATAGGTGCACAGAAAGATTTTTAGTGTGGGTATCCCTCCAGAGATAGCACGGGTGCCCCCCACCATACACACTCCTCCGTGCCTTTCCTCGGGGAAAACATGATCTATCTCCTGGCGGGCAGGCCAATTAAAAACCAATCAGCCTGCTCGAAGCGAGCTGGTAATGGGAAAGCCACGGCAATGGAGGAAGTGGGGCTGATTAATGGACATTTTCACCTTGTGGCATAACAGCCTCCCACAGGCATCCATCACCCCAGGGGACAGCGCTCACCTACACCTCAGGCCCCACACCTATCCACCACTGTCAGACATATTGTATAACTTGCAAATGTGAGAGCATATGATGATGATGATGAGCATAAAGTGGCAGACTGGGAGATAGGAGCTTTGTTTTAACCTGCCTGACCTGTCGGCCACTCGGATCATTTGTTGTAAGGTGGCGTCCTCCTGACAAAATCTGGGCTGTTTTGATTATCATCTTTTCACGGTTTGATATTAGAGGCCATGTCAGTTACTACTTCTGGAAGATTCCTAATAGTATTAATAGCTTAACCTCTGCCCTGGTATTCACAGGCTTTGTGGTTGATGTTTGCCGCCTATTTATTTGTTTTGTCAGGTAAAAGCTGGACTTTCCCACAGGGTGCAGACACATTCTTTTTAACAGTTGGGTCAAGACGCTCTTGCTAAGGAGGAGTGGAAACAGTGTGTCTGTGTCTTTCCCTCAGGTGCCATTGTAAGGCAGCGAGCATTCAAAAGAAAAGTATTAAACGGTGTGAGCGAGGTTCGTTCCATTTCAGGAGCTGCTGTGACCTACTTCACACAGCCAGGCAGCTAGCTGTAAATAAGGATTTTCATAACCTGGTTTGGCCTTTTCCCATTAGAGGCACAACTGTGCCTTGAAGAATATTACAAAGAGCACAGGAGCAGCTGTTTAGAGCGCTGCTACGATATCATCAAAGCGCTGACCTTGAGACTGCTTGTGTTGTTGTCATACGATTGCAATTAGTTTTAGTACGGCATTTAGCATGAACTAAAGGTTGTGTATGCAAACCATGATAGAAAGGGAAGGTACACAAGCAGGCAATTCAGTCTGTTATGCCCCCTGCTAAGCCTTTTGTAAGGTACCGTTTTCTCCATCCAGTCCCCTGATACCCTGCCCACACGCACCATCAAGGTAGAAGAAATATCAGAGATTATTATTCTACTTAGTTTAGGTCACATCCATCAATCTGTAGGTGAACGTTTCCACTATGAATTGACAGTGATGTGCGCAACCAGTGGATGTTTGCCTGCCATGTTACTATATGTATAAGAGGGTAGGCAAGTATTATATTCCCTGGCATGCATTTTTTTGATAACATTTTGATTTGAAATATTGATTTTCTAATTCAGAATTATATTTTGTCCACCACAAAAATCAAAAACTTTTGGATATATGGATCAAGCAAATCATCGCTTACCTTTATTTTCAAGTTCAGTCTGTTTGTTTTGCATGAACTTTTGTAAATGATATCAACTAACTTTCGCACCTGTTGACATTCTCTCCCTCTAAACAATGGCAAGATGATTCAGAAAACAAAATGTTTTAATCATAACAACACCCGCCTCCTCAGTAATGACGCTATCACTGTAGCATCACTACTGAAAGTCAAGAAAGTCCCCAGACACTTTGGGTCAGAGATTGACGTAGACTAAGACACAAAATCATTGTCTGCGTAAGTCTTTTCATCACTGTTTGGCTATTTAAGGGGAATGTAGGAGATAAGAGATGGAAAGAAAGAGCACAGAAAGAAGGGAAGTACAAAGGAGATTAAAAAAAGATAGAAGGAAAGAGGGGAGAAAAGACAAGAAAAGAAAAAAGAAGAGGACCCTGCCAGGCCAGTCTAGGGGAAAGTGGTGTGATATTGGAAAATGATTACCAAACAGGCATCCATTATTCAACAGGGCAATCAGGGAGGGCACAATCTCCTTATTTATGCTAGCTCTGTAAATCAGATTTGTCGGTTTTGATCACTCTAAAATCTCCCAGTCACACGCCGGCAATATTGGGGGAATATTACACTGTCTAATGGGTAATTGATGACGGCATGTGACACTGGCCGAGACGAATGGACGGCCTACAGGAGCAGGGAGGGGGGAGGCTGGAGGTGTGGGGAGAAGAGAGGACTATTGAGTGTAGCGTTCAATTCAGCGGGCATATCACAGGTCTCCTCATACAGCCGTCATTGTGGTTCTTTTTTTCCATAGATGCACTGATGTGCAGGACACGATGAATATAAATCCTGAACTGTATGCACCGCTGACTAAAGAGGGCATTGTATTAAGCACTATTTGTTTCAATCAGGACTCAAAGTAGATATTGTTGTGGACAATGATCTTGTTATTTTTTCTGTACAGTTTTTGTTATGGACTGAATGGCCATAATTGAGGCATGTTGGAAAAGAAGTAATTGAAAATACAAATAAACAGGACTGGTGTGAGAAGCTCAGGCAAGCATGAGTCTGAATGTGTGTGTATGCGGAAAAATGTGTGTGGTTGTATTATGCATGAGTGTGTCGGGCTCAGGCCTGCACTGTAGTGTTGGGAGGCAGGCAGACATGATGTGCTCTGAGTCGCAGCGTCTCTGTGAGGGTGGCCTGACCTCTGCCTTCAGCTCCGCTTCACAGGACAGCAGCAAATAAGAGGTGTCATCGCATGACAGCAGCATAGCCCCTCTTTAGGACTGACGGCTCATCGAACGCACACACAAAAAACACACATACGCGGCACCAACCGTGCCAATGCGGGCAGGGATATGTGTACACATGCATGCAAACATGCAAGTGGAGGCAACAGTTGGAACATAAACAGACATAGATGCATAAATATTGACACACACACACACACACACTTCCACACAAATTCCTAGGAAAACACAGTGCAGATCAATAACTTTGTTTCATGAACATACAGCTTTTGTTTGGGGAACAATGATTTGGATTCAGTTTTGACCACTTAGTGCTTATGGCTTGCCTTGACGAGCTCAGAAAATCAAACTCAGATGCAGAAAGGATTGTGTCAGACAGCAATCTGAGCACGCTCATTTTTGATTTGGTTCTTTTTTAAGGGGTGTCAGAATGATCCTTTGAATCGGAGAGGCCATTTAATTTGAGGTAATCTGTCTTTCTGTTGTGTGCGTTTGAGTCAAATCGATGACTTTTTTTTTTTGGAGTCCAGTATTTTGGAGCCCAGTTGTAGTGGGACATTTTGTCAAAGAAGTGCAGTCATCAGTAAATCCATCTCATACAGGCAAAAGAATGCAATCTCAGTGTGTCATCAGAGACAAGAAATTGTTTGGTGCTACTTTTAGAGAATCACAAGATGCAGAGAGAGATTTGAAGCCATTAAGGTTTAACATTAGGTATTCTGGTTTTCACAGAGATGCATATAAAGCTATCTGCAAGAATAAAGGAATGGAAGGTTGAAAATTTTAGTTTTAGTTAATTTTGCTTTTGATACCAAACAATTGACAAGTGAGCATAAAACTGCATTTCAAAGCAATTTTTTAGGTTGTGACATTTTTTTTATTTTATGGTGCAAATGTGATGCCTTTTACTCCATTTTCTGTTGGCTTTGCTGGCTGGAAACACAGTGCCCACTGTCCACTCGCAGTCTCCCAATGGTTAGCTAATGTTAGCAGTGACTGATCTACACGGGCACCACCCAGGTGGTGGGCGCCAGCCAGCAGCTTTTCACAGTTTTTTGCAATTACCACCGGTAACACCGTTGCAGGAACATGGTGGCCACCATGCAGTCTCCATAAAGCCCTGGTGAGTAAGAGGTTACATTTTTAGCCACAACACTCCTTTGGCATTGTAAATTATGAAAGCACCACTAGCTATGCTGACACTGCTAATGGTGCTAACAGAGCTAAAAGTTAAAATATAGTAAGCAATGCTATGAAGGGGGTTTCCTCCTACTTACCAAATGCAACCTGAGGGAGAAGACCGGATGGTAAGCATAATGTTTCCACGGTGATGCTGTTTAATTGGGCCTTATGGCCGAGCCACACTGCTTGCGGATAGAGCATGTGACAGCTACCTTGCTGAACTGCTGTAACACGAATACTTGCATTATCACACTGGCAGTTTTGTTTGGGCAGTGCTGCTGCAGAGCTGTTTGCTGCTGTAACTACAGTGTTTCCACAATTAAAAAAACAATAATCCACTAATTTATGGAGCCACTGCATTGTCAACAATACAGTCATGCAAACATTTCACAATGAAAAGTCGCGCATTAAAAATTGATGGAATTCTTTTTACAAAAACATTGTTAGAGGGCCTTTATTTTTTAAATGGAAACAGGAGTTTTAGCGTAAATGTTTGTATATTTTCATGTCTGTGACAGATATAGATATTGAAACTGAAGATAATTATGTTAAATTGACCGTCAAAACACCATTTTCACAGTTGCATATTTTCTAGATGTGCCGCAGCTAAGCAGCACCTGAGCAGCAGCCAAGCAGCACCTGCACAGCGCTGCTCACACAGGCAGTGTGGCTGCTCTAACCTTTTAACAAGAGTCTTGAATTAAAAAAAAAGGCTATGTGATGCACATGCACCACTCACGTAGACAGTGGCAACATTAGTGCTAATCACTGTTAGCTAGCTCCTCCTAGACCCTACTAGACAGACATCAAAAATATTCTCAGTTAACAGCTAACCATTGACATCCCTATTTAAACAATTTATGAATGTCAATATTGTTTTAATAGGGATTTTTTTGATGACACTCAATACCACTGTTCTAATAAAAAATGAGGGCTGCTTACTGTTATCTACCTTTACTTTGGCTAAATGAGGTGGCTGGGACTTCAGTGTTAAATGATGAGTCTGATAAAGAGAAAAGGTGGACATTTGTACAATAAATCTTGTGTGTTTGTTTACATGCTTTATGCACACGCCTTCTGTGTATCTGTGAATGTGTTTGCGTAAGTGTTGGTGAGTGTAGTAGACAGAGATGCCGCACCTCAAACTAGGGCATTTTCACCTGCCACCTGGAGGCCTCCTCAGACATGGCCCCCTGAAACCGCTGACAAGGCACCTCTGGGCCTTCCTACTAACTCCCCCCAACACACATACTTACACAGCTACACACACACACACACACACACACACACACACACACACACACACACACACAGAGTTCTAGTTGCTCAGTCTCTCCTCGTGTACCCTCTCCCTGTCTGTCCTTCCTCTGCTCCCTCTGTCATTTCCTTTATCTTCGACTGTCTCTCTCTTTCTCTGTCTCTGCACACACACTCTCCCCAGCCCCTCCTTCTCCTTTCTGTCTCCCAAAAAATGTTGTGTCCCTCTGTACCCTCCCTGTGTATTGTTTTGCCTTGGCTCCTGACTGCAGTGTATCTCTGTGCCATTGTTATCCTGGTCTCTGTAACAGGATTTTCCCTGCTAGTGGATGATTAGTTCAAATATATCTGTGAAGGGGGGGGGGGGGGGAAGTTTTGCCTTCACTTCTTCATCTCAGTTCAGCGGTTAACAAGGCGGATGGATCACATATTTACTGTTAACAAGGAGGATGCCATCGTTTCTCATTCCCCCTCACCAATTGCGCCCCACAGTCCCATGCATAATAAATCAGACCCTCTGTGTCAGCATCGGTCTCTGCATACAGACAAGAAAGTCATAGTGTGCGGTGTGATCTGCTACAAAATGCAGGAAGAATTTGAAGCTATGCACTCAGAGCCGGATTCTTGCTTTCCGTTCCATTGCTGCAATGTATTCAGGTCATTGCCAGGTCTCTGTTAAAACGCTTGTTTGCTTTGCCTGTGTTAAGCTCCTGCATCTTGTTCATTTTCCTCAAATTTGTGCACCCCCTGCCCTGAATAAATAGCGCTACACGTTTTTGTTCTTTAGTCTTAGCCCTCGCCACCGCTCGCTTGCCGAAAGAAGGCACTGCCCTGCTCTTGTAAATGACCTAATTTTCCTGCTCGGCCCAGCGTTTTCCGATGTGAGCCGTTCCAAAATAGCTTGGCTACAGCAAAGCGTGGCAAACTCATTTCCATCTTGCATAACAGGGACCAAACATCTCCCCCCCAGCCCCCCCTCTTCCTAAGCTCATTGGCGAGATGGCACATACTCTCACAAGCTGAATGTCAGCTTCCCACCTCATTGTATGAGGAAGATGGTGATATTATGCATTTCACTAATTCATTTTCGTCCCAGTTTGTGCATTTTGCCTGCTCAGTCTCTCATATTTATTGAGTATGTCATTTCTCAGTGTAAATCTGAACAAACTAATAGAATATAAAGTATGTGCTTAGTCCAAAATATAAAACAAAGGAATAAAAAAAGGATACAGTCGTTCTGTAAAGGTAGTAGAGCAAAATCAAAAGGATTCCAGAAGGATTCAGGGCAACATATTCAGACACAGTCTATACACTATGATCTATATTTCATACCATAACAACATTCAAATAACCATTCATGCCATAAAAAAAGCCCATTACAGAACAGTACAGTACTATACATTGCAAGCCCTGCATAATATCACAGTAAGACAGCATTACAGAACAGTATAAGGGCCGTACATGCAATTGGCCCATATCTACTCCCTGTCATTGAATTGGCTTTGGATGGAGATAATGAGGAGTAGGGGGTTGAGAGAGGAATCATTATTTTACCCATGGCTGCGGCGCTTCTTAACAGGGTCTGTAGGGCGCCTTCACTAAGCTAATGTGGAGAAATGGAAACAGATGGAAGGCATGATTATTTGATCTGCAAAGATCTCTTGGTGGGCTTTGTAGTAACTGGACTAGACTGCTTAGAGGCAAGAGTGGGTTGTATACGTCTGTGGGTGTGTGTATGTGTGTTCTGAGGGGAGTGCGTTAACGTGCCTTGCCGTGGGTGGCTATTGTTTGTGTGTGTATGTGTGGATGCCCGCATGCATGTGCACGCGTGTTTGTCCATCTGTTCTCGTGCTCGAATGCATCGCACGTGCCTGCATACTCCTCTAATAACAATAAGACTATTTGTTTCACACTCCAAACATATGGCCTTCTAATTAGGATTGAGCAATGAGCAGTGATACAGGTAGAAAACGGTTTTCGCAGTATATGCAGGGTACAGGTCTCGGTTTTGTGCTGAAGGCTGCGCGTGTGTTTGCTAGCTCTCCATGCTTCCTGTTACTTTTGTAACAGTGCAGAGCTCTGTACCTGTGGGCAGCAGCAGCACGGCTGATTTTGTGCGTGAAGGGCGCTCCATTCTAAAATGTTCATTCACAAATACACAAATACTCACCAAGTGCACATCTCATCTGTTTCACTCCTACACACATGCTGTATATGTACGTGTATGTATACATGTATAGACATTAAGGTCGGTGTTTCGACCGCACCAGGTGTCCGCCCAAAAGAAGAGCAACCCAACTGTGAAAAATACATGAACACACATCAAACATACAGAGGCATATGGCTCCATACTGTAAAGCCCGCACACAATAGAGAGAGAGAATTAGTCAGGCTCCATATTATTCTATTGATCTCACTGCAATGCTGGAGCTGTCTCCATGCCACTCTACACAATATTCACAGCTTACAGCAGCACTCCCATATCTGAGCGCTGTGCCGATTGTGCTCACACACATCAAGCCACCCAGTGCATGCAGATAAATCCAACAGCACACACACTTAGACGATACAGAGACACACACGTGCATTTTGACAAAACCTGCAGCCTCTCACTTTATCCGTATCTCTTTGTCAAACACACACATTCATACACACACTCACCGAACGGGGTACATTATCACATGTGGTTCCCTGTCAGGCGAGGGGTTGGGGGACGTGACTGGTGGCTGGTGTGTGTGTGTGTGTGTGCGTGACTGGCGGGCCACACCTGTCAACAGTACTCCATAGACTTGGTGCTGATGCTATCTGACAGCCTGGCTGCCATGGCAGGGTGTGTGCGGGCGTTTGTGTTTGTGTGTTCTGTGACCGTTTGGATGAGTCATTGTTATGCCCCCGCTGCTATTTTCCCCAGAGGACCCTCTAGTGTCTGACTGGTGGTTTCAGTGTGTGTGTTTGTGTGTGTGTGTCTTTGTGGTTTTTGTCTGGCTGTGTTTTCAGACCCTATTAACAGCTGGCCTCTTACTCACACAGTAAACAAACACGTTGAACCATCAAAATTTTTTGGTGATCTAGTCTCTTGTAGTGTTCGCACCACGCTTCCTCAAATATGCGATGTGTTGAAACGCTCACACTCCGCACGCTCGTATTTGTAACAAAGCAGTCTACTTTAATTCACGGGAAGGATTTACGTTAAAGAACAACACCTTTTCCAAATTGGCTCATTGTAATGCAAATCACGTTGCTTTAAACTTAATGTTTCAGCCCACTTCACATGGCGTGTAGCAAATGACTACTTTCTGGATGTGACTCTCAGACACCATTCTTCAATCATGGCCGCCACAGACCCAGCATTATGAAGCAGCTGTACCCTCCAGTGCCTCTCAGCAGCACATGCATTTGGCTGAAATATTCAGCCCAGCTCCCAGCGTTACCTTGCATGTATAATTACCGGATATGCTGCCTGCCGCTGATAACTCTCCCAAACAATGTTTGAAGGGGGAAGGCGGCGATGAATTCCCAATGAAGTGTGAAAAAGACTGATTAAAATTGCCGTGGTCAAAAGCCAGCGCACCAGTGTGTTCTGCTCTCGCGGACCAGGGGAGATGGGGAGACAGGCTCTGCAGTTGAGATAGCTAGCTCTTTTTTTCTATACTGTGCTTGGGATGGATTTTTGGTTGCTATTTTGGTCCACAGTGGAAATTATATTGGCATATATTTTTGTATTTTTGTGTTTTGGCTGAGCTTGACAAAAAAAAAAAAACAACAACACACATTTGGTGCAATCCTCAAGCAGCTCCATTCAGTAAACGGTCGGTTGTAAAGCATAAATTGTCATAGTCTGAGAGGCTCACTGTTTCACGTGAGCTCGATTACTTATTTATACGGATAACAGAGAGGTAACTGAGGAATGTGTGGTGCTAAAATCAATCATTCATTGTTTTTTGCGGACAATTTTCCTGCCAATCTTGCATTCCTCTAACATAGTCACTTCACAATTCCCAAGATAAGTGTGTTTGTGAGTGCAGACTTTGCAGCTGTATGTGTTAATTCTTAATGTTTTCATATGGCATTCTTTTTTAATGTGTGTTTGCACACGCTGTAGTTGTGTGGGTGAGTACCTGATGATGCAAACCATATATACTGTACATACTGTATGTGTCTATGTGCACCTGTGTGTGGCTGTGCACCAGAGCCCAGGCGCCTGGGAGCCTATTTGCAGCGGAGAGGGAGGGATGGATGGCGTCTCGTTCGAGGCGTGTGGGCGTCAAGCTCAGGGCACCTAATTACAGCCCCGGATCCCACAGCTTGCCTGCGTCTCCCTCAGCCCCTATGTTTGGGTGCATCTTCCCTGGCAGAGTCAGATGATACCCTCCCCTCGTCTCCCAAGCTTTGGTCTCAGGAGGGCTCCACCTTAGCGCAATGCACGGCTGTGTCTGATTAGCTGGCTTAAATGAGATCCCTAGCTAGCCGGCTATATTGTCACTCTCTTTGTTGACAGTTATGAGATGGGCTGCCAGACAGCCACCCGGCATATTTAGCTTGTTAGCTTGATCAGGAGATTTCTGTATCATGTCACTGGCATTACAAACCCTTTAGGGACCTCATTTGGGCTACTCTAGTAAAGAAACTAGTTAGCCAGTTAGCTAGCTATGTGCCTTTAGGCTGACTAAAATAGAGGGGACCCGGTTTCGTCTTTTGTTTTTTTCCCATTCTTTTCTTGTACACTGATGTACAGTTCAATAATTGGTGGTTATTAGTGAGCTTGCTGGAAGAGGAGCCGGGTATCTGGTTAACCCTTTCCTCCCCAAAAGGACGGCAGATGTCTTTCATCTCATTTCAGAGGATTAAAAGGCAGGGAGATGGCAAGAGGGAGTAGGAGAGAGAGAGAGACATAGATGGATGCCTATAGTGGGGGTTGGTTATTATTATTTTTTTTGCCAACAGCAGATGCCAGGCACAGTGGTTTCAACCGGGCACACTTTAAAACACAACACAGCTGCCTTCTCTGCATCTGGGCACCGAATGGAAAGAGG
Source organism: Plectropomus leopardus (assembly GCF_008729295.1). Classification (NCBI taxonomy): domain Eukaryota; kingdom Metazoa; phylum Chordata; class Actinopteri; order Perciformes; family Serranidae; genus Plectropomus; species Plectropomus leopardus. The sequence continues at coordinate 25,096,677 of NC_056476.1, read as the reverse complement.
AGGGGAGGAGAGGAGAGAGAAGCAGAGGAGAACAAGGGGGAGAAAAAAAAGACAGGGAATAAGAATGAGAGGGAGCAGGAGACAGGCTGTGCAGGGAGAAACAGAGGGAACACGAGGGTAGAGGAAGGAGGAGAGAGGGGAAGAAACAAAGGCTGACACAGATAACATCTATCAGCACAGCAGAAACATGGGCTGGGTTTACCATTATAAATAGAGAGATACACACAGCACCCCCCGCCACCCCACCCCACCTCATCCCCAGTTTAGTATTCCCTTCCAAAAGCTGGGAACCACTAACTGGGCCAATCCACAACAGGGATTAGCTATCTAGCTGCAGAGGCATTTAGATGTGCTCATAGCAAACTCTGCGCTTTATGTGGGAGTGACTGTAAACACAAACACGTACCGAGGTGTCAGAGAGAAGAAAGGACGAAAGAAACATGCTTTACTCCATTGTTTTTACTGTTTTTTTTTTAAGGCATGTCACATAGAATTTTAATACTATAAAGAAGACATATGTTACAAAGAGAATGCAATATCCTAGCATTAAATTAAAAACAACTATTTTAAGATTTAATGCAATGGCATTGCACGAAACAACTGGTAACAACAGGACACAACAAAAAGAAAAAAAAGAATATTAAATGCTGGAAAATGTACGGAAACTTCAGCGAGCATCCAAAATACACAGGATGAGATATGACAGTAAAGTAATGGTTATACAAAGACATGAATGCAATGTATAAGACATTAGAAAGATAGATGACTTCGGAGACAAAGTGTTGACCTTACATATATTCAGTTTAAAGAATATACTGTATACAGCTCTGTATGTGCTCAATGCCGCAGGGAGAAATGTGGTGAGTCGCTCTTTGAAAGCTTCCTGTTGAGCTGTGTGATATGCAAAATAGGGCAAGATTGAAATTTCCTTTCTCTCGCTCCCCACCTGTGGACAGTGGTGCAGGGCAAAAGTCAGCGCCACTGAAAAAGGAATTACACACTATTATTATTTTACAATATGTATAATTTCAAAGACCCTTGCACTACAGTGTGCTTGTTTCTCTCCATAGGTCTCACTTTCCCCCTCTCCCTCTCCCCTCTTTCTTTTGTTCTACCTCTATTAGAGTCGTCCTTGACTGCCGAGCGAGCGTGTGGTGCAGCCTTTGGTTGAGAGGAGCCAGTCAAACGCTCTCTCGCTCTCCTGTTGAGACAAGAATAGGAGAGGACATGGGAGTGAGAGAGGGAGAGAGAAAGAGAGACAGAAAATGTAGTGAGAGAAGTGAGGGGAGAGCTTTTTTCAATTCAGCAAACATCTTCCTGAAGCCACAGAGAGCTGTGAATGAGACAGGAAGAGTATTAGCAGGAAGTTGGTTTGATGACTAAGCGTCTGAAGACAGGGGAGAGCTCTGGGCATCTTGTTTGGAAAGACAGTGAATGGATAGACATTGTCTGCCAAGAAAGAAAGCCTCAGAAATTGTGGTGCATCATCCCCTGAGATGTAGAGCTTTTGGTCCAGGAGAACCTGCTCCTTATAGACTGCTACAATGATGACGTTTTTTGATGACCAAGTTAGCGCCGCTCAGATTCCCTCGTCAAAATCCTCAGGGATTTTTTTCATTGGATTTCAGATTATTGCCAAAAATAAGCTGTGTGGCAAACAAACTTTTACAATACATACACATTTTGTCCATCCTGTTAATCTTCACAAATGATTTTTGAAGCCTAAACGCAATCGCCTCATATAGCCACCTGTTAGCAACCGCCTTTTTTAAGACACATGAAAGCTTCAAAACGCATGAGAAGGGTATTTACTGATATATTTTATGTTGTAGAACAAAATGTCAAAGTCTCTCAAGCTTGTGTTAACCATAGACCTTATTTCAAACATCCAACCCATTGCCTACGAGACGAGGGGATTCAATGGATCATCAAGGTGGCCCAATATACTGTATATATAATGGAAGTAGCAACCATGACATCACCCACTGTTTTAAAACCTCGAGTTTGGCATTTTCGCTGTCGCTATGTATGACTCTTGGAGCCAGGTGTGATCATATTGGGACAAGAGGGTGACGCTTAAGGTAGCTGCTAGCTTTGTTAGCATGGTGCATTTACAGCTATGGTTAACTGTGATAATGCTAATACTAATTTTCACAAGCAAAAAACAGGCTTAAAATTATGAAAACAAATCAAACTTACCAGAAAAACAAATCATAAGAATGCACAGCAAAAGTTACAATTAACTTACCTAACCTTACTGTTACCTAATCAATGTTGTAGCTATGGTAGCGACTTGTCAAAAGTAAGCACCCATCTTTGACTGAAATCAGCCTCGCCCCTTAATTATGCTTTACTTTAAGCTGTAATAATATTGAAACAGTTGATTGATATAGCCTAACAATTGACCCCGTACAGTTGTCATAAATTAGGAAATTAGCTTAAGAGATCAAAATGTTTTTTTGCGTCAGGCTGTAACATGTTTATTTCTGCTGTAATGTTGGGCGTTTTAACATGGTCTATGGGGATTGACCGGTTTGTGGAGCCAGTCTCAAGTGGACATTTGAGGAACTTCAGTTTTTGGCACTTCCACATTGGCTTCATTTTTTAGCACTGTAGGTTGGGTTTGCATCCATTGTCCTACACCAAATGTGAATGCAAGATTAACACAGAAATAGCAAATACTGCAGAAGCCTGTAGTGACAGCTTGGTGGCCTCTGGATAAAACAAATATGGATTTTTCTCACTTGTCAATAATCCACTTGTGTGCTTTTGTTAATATAAGGTTCTAAGGTAATGGTTGGGTGTTGAAAGGTCATGTAGTGTCAAAGTGAGAAATCTGAAGAGATGAGATTTAGCCTCCATTCTTGACACCAATTCTTTTCCTTGTCACGACAGCAAATTTGAGTGAAAGTGGCGATTATGGAATGGGGTCGGGGGTTCATGTTTGGCATTTGACTAAGCACCTCGAAGCAGACAGACATACAGTAAGACAGGCAAATAAACAGAAAACAGACAGATGGACAGGCAGACAGGTAAACATTCAGATAGACGAGCAGGCAAACAAATAAAGACACAAACAGATGACAAATAGACAGGCAGATAGTCAGGCAGATTGGCAGAGCGGCTGACAGCCTGGCCGCTTTCCTGCAGAGAGGCATTGGCTAGAAAGAGTGGCTGGCAGGCAGACAGGCAGATGGACAGGCAGGCCACATGCACACAGACAGAAACACAGACACAAAAGCAGAAAGACAGGAGGACTGGAGGAATAATAGACAGAGAGAGACAGACAGGCCTGCAGAGCAGCAGACAGAAAGCCAGGCAGAGAGGTTGCCAGACAGACATGCACCGTTGGTAGCAGGACAGGCAGTTGGCGTAGGAAGGAGACACGGGGACAGCAAGTGCCTCTGGCAGAGAGGGAGAGCGAGATACAGGGAGACAGAAATAGAGGGAGAGAGAGAGAGAGAGGGATGAGGTCAGTGCACGGCTGGCTGGCTGACTGTTGATCTGTGGCACTGGGCTGGCAGAAGAGGGTCCTCGGGGAGCGAGCAGCTCCACACAGCCTCCGTCTACATCCCCCCCAGCCCTCCACCCATCCCTTCATCCCTCCATCCCCCAGCTGGGACAGATAGACAAGCCTGTGAGGGGAGAGACATTTAGCAAACAGTGGCACCGACAGGTGAAAGAAGGCAAAATTAGTAGTCAGTGTAACAAATGGCATTAAGTAAAAGGGGTATAAGAAAATATTTCAGTGAGTGTCAGGTAGGGCTGGGCAATATATTGCCTTTATATTGATATCATGATAATATATTGTCTTCAATTCTGGATATTGTAATATTGTAAATGTTGTCTTTTTCTGGGTTTTAAGGCTGCATTACATTAAAGTGATGTAGAGTGTTCTAGCTGTTTGATTATTGGCGTTTACCCTCTTATCATTATATCCATATCGCTGATAATTATTTATCATTGTGTAAAAATTATTGAAAGCACATTGTCAACACTGCAATATCATTGTGATATGAATTTTAAGGTTTTTTTGTCAAGTACTGTGATATTTGGTTTTCTCCATATCTCAGCTCCAGAGTTGCGATACTATGTTTTGTGATATTTTATGGATTGTCAAAAACACTAATGATTTTTGATAGATCAGTTTCCCACAGAATTAGAATCTATGTGTGTGGTGGTGGCTGATGGGAGGCATGGGGAGGGGATATATTGTATGTGTGTGTCTTTTTGTATGTCCATGAATACAGCACACGAGGAACACTTTACGAGTCTTTTTTTTCCTCAGCAACAGTTTGTGTCACAGGGTAGATAATTGATCTATCCATCCAGTCAGAGATGATTAGATTAAAATGATGGATGAGATGAACAGCTGATGCAGAGACAAGTGAAAGCAAACTTTTCTACACAGGTCAATTAATGATTTTACTTTTACTTTCATTGCGCCTGGTGTTCTGCTGCTCCGCCTGTGCCGAGAGTACACTCTGCACCTTGGAAGTGTGGTGCAATTAATAACAAATGGTTTTTATATTCCAATATATTCCAATTAATGAACGGTTCTGCTCCAAAAATTTTAATCAAAATGTGGAGGCAGATGTTTTGATCATGAATATGTGGGAAATCCTGTTAATAATTTACATGGAAAGATTCGTGGCAGTGGTTTATTTTGTGTTGTTTGAACGCCCAGCTGCCACATAGAAGTTTTTTAATCTATCTATAGCCATGACTCTTACACTCCAACATGACAACACATCCATACCTTGAACACAAAGAACATGGATTAATACAGAGTGATAAAGGTCGCACTAGCTTATAAAATTTGCATGTCAAAATTGCAATATGGTAAATCGTAATCGCTGTATCATAATAAGTATTTCCAGATTTTGCCAATACGCAGCCCTTTTTCAGTCATAATTGGGAGAATGGAGACTGCATTGGGTGCATCAAGCTCAGAATTAGAGGCAGGAATACAGCAACATTGTCTCCTCTCCTCTGCAACAAACACTTGAAGGACATTCGGACAAGACTTGCTGCCACATGGGGCTCTACATGTACCCCAGGCTTTTAGAAAAGGGGACGTGTGATATTCTTTGTAATGTCAGCATGTTAATAATATGGAAATATAAACTGTACAGTGGACGGTAGTTTCTTCATCAAGTATTTTACTGATCTGCTTAAGTATTTATATATTTTGACTTTACAACTACAGAAACAGCCAACCCCTTAGAATGTCATATTTATTTTTATATATCATCATACTGTATATTTAAAGCACTTTGCTGATGCTCTTATGTAGAAGAACTTACGTTGACAGCGACAGATCACTAACATTATAAACAAGTAGTACTTAACTAATAAAATGCAGCAGTGAGAGCCAGATGAAGCAAACATTTCTATTTCTGGAATGATCGTGTTTTACAGAGAAGTGCAGAGAATGTAGAAATACACTGAAATGACAATGTAGAAAAGGTTTCATTTATTTTAACAGAACTAGCTGTTACTGGTAATTGATGTATGATATTTCCTGATCATATTTCCAGTCCAGCCCAGTGAAAATACATTGCACATTGTAGAAAATGCTTGAATGCCAAAGGAGAAATATGTGGTTTGTGAAAAGCCTGTGCGGGTGCTTTCAGGACACAGACGAAATATTAGAATATTATGGTCGTTTTGACTTACCCCGTGTTTGGACAGTTGAAATATTGGATCAGTATGTCGATATGTGATTTGAGGTGCTGAGGATGTTTTTTATGGCTTTCTCTCGGCTAGAGTTACACAAGGTTAATGTTACAGCCGCGAGTTGGAGTGTGAATGCGTGTGTGTGTCTGTGTCTGTGTGTGTGTGTGTGTGTGTGTGTGTGTCTGTGTGTGTGTGTGTGTCTGTGTGTGTGTGTGTGTTAGTGTGTGTGTTTTTGTGCATGCATGTGTGCCGTTTAGCTGCAGGGTGCAAAGCTGCTCCAAATGTCCATCTGCCGAGTTCACAATCCACCTGAGCCCACTCACGCATGTACACGTGCACCCACACACACTCAGACGCATGCAACTGCAATCATGCCCCCATACACACTCCCTCCCAGGCAAATGCGGAGACGTAACTTACTCCAGAACGCCAAACATTCGTTACATACCTGCACAGCCACGCTGAGTTTTTTTCCTTGTTTCCTTGTTCTATTCAGACCTATCTCCATTCTCACAGCTATTTGCATAAAAACATCCCACCTTTTCTCAAACTGTCACCTTGATGTAGCTGCAATATGCAGTGTGATATCAACATAACAAGTTTTCTGACAAGGATCCAGAAATGCACATATACATATTTCACAACAGGTGTTATGAGAAGTACGGGAGAAAGGAAAGAATGTGTCGGAAGAGCCCCAACACACACAAACATCCAAGCATTCATACACACATACAGTGTATATCTGTGTGTACGTTTACATATACACACAGTTTGTGTTTGCAGATTATTGTTTTTTCAGCTTGTATTTCAGTGTGGGCATGTGTGCTTGGCGCACTGAGTGCCAAGCTGATAATTATTGAAATGAGCTTATGACTCGCTGTCGCTGGTACGACTCTGGCAAGATTTCGGAATCAAATTCATTTACAAGTGCCACATTAAGCACCTGTTTCTTTTTGGAGGATTTGGTATATGTTTTTCAGTGACACCAGGCATGGTTCAGTCACTATATTCTCTTTTAATGGGATAAAGACAAGTGTGTAAGCTGTTGTGTCCAAAGAGATGCTGCTGTAATGGGTGCTGTGCTCACTTATTCATCCACTGAGTCAAGATATCACCTCTGCAGTAGCCAAACAGGTGCCTTCTAGCTGGCATTTTGTAGGTCTCTGATAATGTGCAGACATTTTAAACCCTTTGTTTCACTGGGATTTTAAGATTGCCTTAAAGAGTTGTTGGTGGTATGGGTTTAGATGCTGGAACTCATTTATTCAAACATTACTGAGGGACACTTTGATTAGAAGAATCATGCATCTGTGTGCAGGGTGTCTGCAGGTCCTTAAAATGTCTTAAAATGTTTATCAATGGTATAACTATTAGGGCTTAAAAGTCATTAAATAGTCTTAAATTTAAATTTGTTGTGTCTTAATTGCTCCAAACATTTGATCTCATTTAAATTCTTTTATTTTATTTTTTTTTTCTTGACTTTTGTCAAAAGTCAAGCTCTTTTGCATGAAAGTCCACATTTCTGTCTTACCACCGAGTCTAAAATTGACTTACACTTGCACGCATCTGCATGTTTTTCTTGAATGTGTCTGGTTAACAGGGAATCTAAAAACAGAGAAAATTCTTGATGAATTGAAGTCATAGGTGACCGCGTTGAACAACAGCTAACTATATCAAAACATCCATTTACAAACTCTCATGCAACTCATGCAATATAATTCTCGTCTCATTATCCAGTCATATGAGGCAGACCAGCAGCTCCTGTGTTCAGTAAGGTAAAATTACTATTTTTGTGAATGGAGTATGGCTGTGAAGAGAGCATGGACAAGTTTCACTTGTAGTTTAGTTTACAATCGGAAAGGACTGTCTGTTTGGGAAGTACTGAGCATGTGACTGGAGAAATGAGATTTGGATTATTATGCGTCAGTTGTGTGAGAGTTTTAAACAGATCTTTTGATGTAGGTTTGCTGTTTTGCTACGACTTGAATTCATCAAGAATTTTCTTCCTTTTTTGGATTCTTCGTTCATTAAAGCATGCAAGAGAGCATGCAGCTTTTTTTTCACAAATTTAACGTAACACAGGGTGAATAATTGATACACAAATGGTCATTTGTGGGGTGAAGTATTCCACAAAGCCACATGAAGATGCAGTGGCCATGAACAGGGCAAAAATTGTGACAAAAGAACATGTTAAGTTCCAACATCACTTCAGAGACCACAGGCCTTTTTTGTACAGTCAACATTTTGACTCTTCATAGTAGGAAGAGTGTGAGTGTTGCCAATAACACTACCACATGGCTCTGTTCTAATCAAGTGTCCCAGTATAATAATCCATGATAGTGTAAGAATGAACCAGTATGCACAATATCAGGACCCCAAAACTGAAGCAACTTCATAAAATTCAGCAATCTTTAAATGTTTAATCATTTATATTTGCATTATTCTTGCTTTGAATTGTGCTTTTATTATTTTGACATGTCACAATGTCTTCTATGAAAAATACCCATCTTGAACATTATGGGAATTTCTATTACTGTTACAAATAGTCAACAGTTTTATTTTTAAAAAGGGATATTTTGGGATTTTTCAAGTGGGGCTGAATGAGATACTTATGTATAGTCAGAGTATTATGTAGAGTAGCTGGCGGTCGGCGTGCTCCCAGTTAGCAGAAACAAACAGGGCACGTACCCCACAGGGGTTGATCAAAACATATTGTAGCCAAAAAGTCTACCTAAAAAATCAATATCAGTCTGTGGATTCTGCATTAAGAGTATTTTCACCGCTTTACCTCGCCGTCACACAGCCGTTTCCTTTGGCACTACATTTCTCATCCACCGCCAGTCAGCTGTTTTGGTCAGAATGTGCTGTTAGTAGCTGTTACGTGATCCGACTGAAACAAAACTTCATCTTTGAAACACTCAATCCAGCATCCACTTAGACTGATATTGTATTTTTTAGGTAGATTTTTTTTAAAGTGGCTAGAACATGCTTTGCTACAACTGTTCATAAGTATCTCATACAGCCCCACTTCAACAATCCCAAACTATCACTTTAAGAACCTGAATACTTTTATATTGACTCTTTTTTTCCAAAACGAGTCAAAACATACTCTGTGAATGTACAATACATACAAAACAGAATTTATTAAAATGCTAAACGTGAGGTTTTTTTTTTTTAGCCAATTTGTTTTTTTGAATGGGTCTTAAGTATAGAGTGAAAGGAACAGGGCTTTGTATCAGACCTCAAGACTTTCTGGTCAAGTATCAAAAGCTGGGAGATACATAGACTCCTTTACTAATTCTTTTGCCAGATGGAGCCAAAGAGTTTTTCCAATTTTATCTTGCTTATTTTGATGAATGAATATGTTTTATGAAAAGCATCTTTATATTGCTTGGAGTAAATATTAAGGACAATTGTTGCTTTGTGTCTACACTTCGTGGATGAATGTGGATCTCTGACTACTGTGAAATTCATAATATATAATCCATTCATGACACAATGGCTGTAGGGAAAAATGTAGCTTATGTAAGACAAATGTTCATATGTGAACGAGAAGCAGCTTTGAATGCCGTACCTTAGACTGTGTATTATACTGTTCTCGACTATTCACAACCCTTTCATTTAAATTAACACTGCTGATATTTTATGAAGTCTAATGAGTATAAGCTTATGAAACAAATAATAACACAATCAGAAGTGACTTAATATGGCACTGAATAATAGCAAAAATTACTAAATCAGGGAAAGTAAATCTAATTTCATGGGAAGCTTTTCTGCTTTTCTTCAGATATGTGGAGTGGGGCTGCAACTGACGATTGTTTTCACTGTCAATTAATCGGTCAATTATTTTCTCAATTAATGGGTTAGTTGTTTGGTCTTTGAAATGTCAGAAAATGGTGAGAATGCCAATTGGTTTTTCCCCAAAGATGACATCCTCAAATGTTTTGCTTTGTCCACTACCCAAAAACATTACGTTAGCTGCCATAGAGAAGTAAATAAACCAAAAAAACATTCATTAAAGAGGCTTTTTTTCTTTTAAAAAAATAACTGATTAATTGATCGAAACAAATTATTTAGTAGTTGACAACTACAGCTCTAATGTGGAGTAACTTTTGAATTCCCTGTCTGAGCATTTCAGACAGGGCAGGTAGGTAGTGAAGACGGCACAGTCTGGGGGTGTTTGTGTGTGTGTGCTCCTCTGCAAATGGTTCCCCAGCTTTCAGGGAGCTATTCTGAATTACCATGTGATTCATTCAAATCGAAACAAATTCTGTCTCATGTCGCCCAACGCCTTTGACTCCCACACTGGAAATATAGGTCCTATTTGAGCAGAGAGTGAGGGGACATTTTCTATTCCGTCCTATTAGGCTGCTATTTTTGGTGCCACAGGATACCCAGTGACTGTGTAGAGCCTTGTCAGTGACGAATGTGTTTGTGTGAGAAACAGGGGTGGGGTGCCTTCCCACAGGAAGATGTGCGTGTGTGTGTGTGTGTGTGTGTTTCTGAGTTTGAGATGGATGGAATTGGGGGGATATTCAGTGTTTTTCACTCTCGCCTGCAGGACTGTGTGTGTTACAGAGAGAGAGGAAGAGAGAGAGAGACTGAATGTGTGTACAGTGGCGGGGTGTTGTGTCTCTATCTCTCTTTCTGGCTCGCTCGCCTGCGGTGATTCAGTGTGTGTATGCCCATTAGCTTGCCCGAGTGTGTGTATATCTGTGGATGTGAATGTCTGCAGTGCTGTGTGTGTGTGTGTGTTTGCCTGCCTGCCTGCCTGCCTGCCTGCCTGCTTCAGTGCCGATGCTGAGATACAGCATGCCAAGCTGGGGGTACCTTTGTGTGAGTGCGTGTGTGTGTGTATGTGTGTGTGTGTGTGTGTGTGCGCCTGCTGTCATCCTGGGGTAAAGCCTCAGGACATATAGGGTCATGTGACAGACAGCCCTATCTATCTATCTGCAGACTGCATCATTGGTATTCTGGGTAGACAGTGGCAGCCAAGCGGGGGGGGGGGGGGGGGGGTTAGGGGAGGTAAGGAAAAAGGGAAGAAGTGTGTGTGTACGTGTGTGTGTGTAAGAGAGAGAGGAAAGGAGATAGGGAGAAAAAAGAGGGGGACTTTGTGGAGGCAGAACTAGAGAAAAAATAGAGACGAGAACAATAGAGCTCATCAGTGCATTGAGACCTGGGTGCAATCAGACACACACACACAACACACACACACACACACACACAAATTAAAAGTACGTGTTTGCATACTGTATCCTGGCCTGAACACTTTTATAAGCATGCTTGCACATGCATACAAACTGTCATCCAGTCATCCATCAGTAATGTTAAATGCAGGCATCACACACACACACACACACACACACACACACACACACACATACACATTTCCTGTATACATACACACACAGGCACAGTGATGTCCTTGCCAATTCATAAGGGAGATCTGATATGAATAACGAGAAGGACGATGCCACGAGGACTAAATGTTGGAAAATGTCATCCGCGGCAACACAAAAGGAGCTATTTCATTAGCCGGGGCAAAGCACTCCAACACAGCATAGTTTATCATAGCTTAGGGTTAAACTCTCATCTGATGCGCTAAAAGACAGCTAACCTTCAAAGACGCTTCGCCATCCTTTTTACTGCATAGATACTGCAAACCGCCTCTCCGGATTGATCCCCCTGTCTGTCTAGTGAGGAAAGATTGTGTATGCCTTGGCTGTAAATAAGCATTCAGCCTTCATTGACAGACGGCCACATGCAGGGGTATCAGTTCACTGACCAAAGGCCCAGGATCTAATATCATTTGCCAGCAAAACATTCAGATCTGCTTATATCGAAATTTCCGAGGACAGGTGGAGCAATGAATGATGACTGAGGAGACGTTATGTTATTATTGGTCAGTCTGATGAATAGTTAGACATTAGGGTTTCCATTATTTATGGACTCTTGTCCCCCTTGGGTAAACATTTTAGGCGTGCTGACAAAAATCTCAGCCACAGTAAATGTTTAACTTTCTTGAGGAATGCATCACATTCTTAACTTTGACCAGTGTGCACCAGACACAAGGCAGGATTACTGAAGAATTTTTAAACATGAGGTCTACTTGTTTGGACTGAACAAAAAAAGACATCAGATTACCATCTTCAAACAGCAAAGAGCGCAGTAATTCTTTTCACTGTCAAAATAAACCATTTATTTTAACTTGAAAAAGTTAGTATCCGGGCTGCTGGGAATTTTTAAGTTGAGTTGACTGAATTTGAGAAGACAGGTTGAATCTTTACTAAATTGCCTCAACTTCTCAAATTCACAGAACTTAAAATTTTAAGGCAGCCAAGATGCTAACTATTTAACATTAAAACAAATAGTTTATTTTTGAGTGAGTGTTGAGGCTTTGTTAGTGGGTCTGAGGTTTTTTCGCACTCATCAAACCTGATTAAGAGGCCAATAAGAGCATATATGTTGGCCGGTAAGTTGCAAGATGCCATTATATAATTTTATTTTTTATAACTGGAAAATGTTCTGTTAAGTGCATATCTTGGTCACAGTCGTTCAATAACCAAATAAGGGATCCTCATCTGCCAATTTATCATCAATTTTGTTATCGGCCTTTAAAGTCCAGTATATATTGGTTTAGAATCTGAGTTGATTTGATTCCTGAATTACTTTGATTCATTGTCATATCTAGTATTTTGATTTATTGTTAGTTTACCTTTTAGAAGAAACAGATGCTTAGCTCTGTGACTCCAATGTAACAATAAAACATAAGAATTATAAATAGGGCTAATATCAATAGTGTTTCTGGCTTGCAGAAAGCACATTGACTACACACCACCAAGTTTTCTTATTGTGAAATCAATCACAAAATTAACCTTAACTAGCTACAGTGAATATAAAATGACAACCTTGATCATTCTATCCAGCAAAAGTGACAGCTGGTGCTTGGTAAACAAGAAGCTCACCACCTGTAAGTTTTATACTTTTACTTAAAATTAGACAGAACTAAAAAGAACAAACAATTCTGAGAAACATCATCCACATCAAATGTTTGCTGGTTTAGGCACTTACTGTTTTCCTTGGCTCATGAACCTTTATTGTCCATCACTCTGAACAGTCAAATTAATCCATCCATATGCACTGCTTCCATTAAAGGTTATAATTTTACAGTGTTTAATGCAGTATTTTTTATATGTACATATCATCTATCAACATAAATATTTAATATAAATCCATATGCTTTATGTGCAGTGCATAGAGATACCATACATAATTGGCTGAGGTTAAATGCTATTAATCACTTTTCATTTAACTTTTATGAAATGTAAAATTATGGAATTAATGTATAAACCACACAAAGGAAGGATATTTACTATATTTGAATATTGTTCACTAGCGTCCTTTTTAACTTCAACCACCGATTGTCTCCTGTGAGCTACAGATTTCCAATAAAACCATAAAGGCCAATGGACTGTCAGCTTGAAAGGCATATTTCTTATATGCATTAACAGAAAACGATGGCAGACTCCATTCTTTATGGAGGAGTGCGCTGTGACGCCCGGCTAGTTGTCATTACTCACAGAAGTCCAATGAGCCGCCGTGACGTTCTTTGCTTGCTCAAGCATGTTCACCCTCGATGGGGCCTGGCATTCATATTGTGTGTTCTTGATGTGCTGGTTCCTCTCGATATGTAGATCCAAGCCGAATGATTTCTCTGTCCACGTCTTCTGCGGTGTTAATTTGGCGTAAGTTTTTAAAACACTGCAGCTTATAGATTGGCATAGTCCTGTATTTTCGGTATGGTGTTTTGCTTTAAGGTGATATGTCAAAGATAAATTACCTGCTTGCTGATTAAATTTGGCTTTGGGTTGGGCTAGTGGTTCAACTGGTAGGTTGTTGTTCCCATCTTTCTTTCACCCCCCTTTTCTGTCACTGTTTATATGCACTATCAATAAAAGCAAAAAGGCCAAAAAATAATCTAAAAATTATGAAAAAAAGATGGCTTTACAAAATGAACAGATTGCATTATTTGTTTTCCAAACATCTGTCAAGCAACTTTTGAAAGAATAACTTCCCAGCTTCTGAACTCCATCAATGTTTTTAGCCAGATTGATTTGGTGCAGCAGCACACGTCGCCAGTGTTGACGTTACTTTTGAAATTTAATAAGTTACAGATTATTAGTTTCCCTGTTAAAAATGTTATCGGTTATGTAACCATTATAATCACTTTATCAAAGTGGTGTAACTCATTACATTTGATTACTTTTCTAACAAATACTTTAAACATGGCAATTAAGCTGAAAAGACCTAAAAACATAAGTGCATAAATGTTAAGCTCAAATTTGTCTCAACGGCTTTGCTGGCCCACATTGTCCAAATGATTAGTTGATTAGTAACTGTCATTAAATTACTTTTTTAACTCAATAACTGTAACTGTGTAACTGTTACAGTTACATGTAAAAAGTTACTCCCCAACACTGCACGTCAAAGCAGCCACAGTAAGTAAACAAATCACAGCTCCGTTTAATTGCAGTAATTTTTTTAAGGCTTTTAATATTTCCAACCACTATAACTTTTACAGAACTAATATACCTGAGAAAATTTCCTTCTTTCATTCAAAAATATCTAAAAACTAAAAAAGAATGACCCAATAATTTGAAGAAATTAGGAAAAAGTACAAGAAATTACCTGAAAATTAGTTTAAAAAAAAAGAAAAATGAATAAGAAAGGAGAGAAACAAACAAACTAGGCAAAGTGCTAGTGTTATGAATATGGTTTTTCCCTTGATTTTGTTTTCCCTAGACATTATTCTCTAGCTTTTTAAAAATAATTTTCTAAATCTAACATTTCTTATGCAGTTGCTTATTGCCTTTTTTTTCTGTGTTTTTGAAAGAAATCGCACCAATTTGCTCAGGGTTTTAAGGTTAAATACTTGTAAAAGGCGTTTGACAGCAGCACAACAGAAGTGATGTCGCTTTAGGTATCAAAGGGTTAACCTTTATTTGTCCAACTTTGTTATCCTTGTTTCAAACTGTTTATGTCTATTTCTGTCTAAGTACATGAAAGCAACACAAAAAAAAAAATAAAATCAAATTCTTTGTATGTGCACACACACATGGACTCACTCAGCTCTATTGTTTAGTATTTTGAGAACATTCACTCTCTAATTGACATTCACTTATGAAGGAAAAATGCTTGCAATTTGGAGTCCTGGACACCCTCCTACAAGCTCAGAGAAGATGCTGAACGCTCCCTCATGGCATCTTGTACAGCATGAATAGTGTAGTTTTCTATAGGTGCAGGTGCCGTACAGCTCGGTGTTTTCCTGTGGCTATTTCAGGTCTCGCTGTCTCACTCCTCAACCTTGGTGTTCTATAGCTGCTGGGGATGAGAGATGGTGTTAACACTTCTAAAGGCGTAAATCACCTCTCTCTCTCTCTCTCTCTCTCTCTCTCTCTCTCTCTCTTTCTTTCTGTGTGTGTGTGTGTCTTGCTCCCCCTCACTCCCTCTCCCTCTCTGCAATGTTGTTCCCTTCACTCGCTATCTGTGCTGAGAGGTGATTGGAGTCTTCCAAGTCTGATAATGGGCCACATATACACGCTCACACACACACACACACACACACCTTTTTACAGCCACAGAGCAGAGAGAGAGAAGGAGACTCATCAAGTAATTAAGGCCCTGGCTCTCCCTTGGAAATTAAAGGAATGGCCCTTTGCTCTCCTCTCTCTCTCTCATTTTCTCTCTCTCTCTCTCTCTCTGTCTCTGTCTCTGTCTCTGTCTCTGTCTCTCTCCTCCTCTTCCTGCTGGGCTGATTGCTGTCTGGCTTCTCTCCTCACCTGAGTATTTCACTCTCTCTCCCAGGCAGCCAACCCATAGTGCATTGTGCTGGTGATTACCCCACTGTGGGTAATTGCGACGGTGGTTCGCTCAATGTTATTTCCCCCACTCTCTGCCCTTACAGAGGAGGAGGCACCTCCCTCGAGAAAGCGCCGCTTTTGAGGGGGTGCACTTTTAGCTATTTGGTGTGTATGCGTCTCATTGCGCGGGGCAAGCTAATAATGAACATGTGTTCCTGTGTGCATTGTATGTGTTTATTTTTACTTCCTTGAGTAGGCGTCATCTCTGTGTGTGTGTGTGTGTGTGTGTGTGTGTTTGCGAGTACAGTGAAGCCCAGCAGGTCACGCACACGGTCAGTTCCATCTCTCACGTCCTTGAAGAGAAAAACGGGTCAGAAAACTGCTTTTACCTTGGCTCACTCTTCCTCTTTGATAGGAGCAGGAAAGTCATAAAGAGCCAGTCCACTTCACTACCTGACAGCTTCTTTCACCCTTGAACCTCAGTGGTCCCATATTTTCCCGGAGAGACTCAGACCGACAAGCAGATTCATTTTTTTTTTTAGCTGTTGTAACAAGAAGGAACCAACAGTTAAAATATAATATGTGTTGATTTCATATAGGTTAGCTCTGAGTTTGTCTGCCTATGTGTCCTGGTTGGACCTCTGGCCCTGCGCGAGCTGGCTGCAGCCAACAACCCTCAATAAGATTAGTGTGTCTAGAAAATAGAAGGATAGATGGATTGCAAACAGAGTATTATAAAACTAGCAAATCTAGTCCACAGGCTGCATTTTCAAGATGTTTTTTCTTTTACTAATGCAGCCCTTGGCATTGATATTTGCAAACATAAATAATGACTTAATTTTGAAAATAAATTGCTATTGCCATAGTGTAGCCTTCAATTTATCTAAAATACATAGCATCGAGTTGCCTATTTTAGCAATTATGAAATGAACTTGCTTACAAACGTAATTTTTCAATGAGCTGATATTTACTGGTGGTGACAATCTAAGAGAGGGTAATCTTTAGAGAGTAATATCACCATAGTGCTTTCTTCACAATGAGAGTGTTTGTGTACTTCTTTTTTTAAATTTTAACTTCCTATTTTTTCCTATATTAGCTTATCAGATCAGACTGTTGCGAGTGAATGCAAACTTTTAGATTTAGCAGAATGAGCAATTAAGTTTCACATTCAATGTTGCCGATGTTTTGCTGCTCCATCTCTGGCCAGAGTACGCTCTGCGCTCAGAGAGGTGAAAGGCATAATGGATCAGTATATGTATTTCAACAGCACTCTTAATGACGGATAAAGCTCTAAAAATAGAAAATCTACTTGTGGAGGTGTTTCAATTGTGGCGGGCTGCCACAAAAAACATGAATGTGTGGAAAACCCTGCACCAATGGAAAACGGAATTTAAAACAACCTAATTAATGTGTAACCCAAAAGTGTTCAATATTAAATAGATAAATATAATTAATAAATAAAAATATAAAATGAGTAGTCACATTAATAAAGACAGTCAAATATGCTGATAAGCTAATAATAATAATGATAGCAATACACTTTATTTGTATTTCCCCTTTCATTCAGGAAATGCAGCTTAAAGTGCTTTACGAGAAAACCGAACATAAAGCAGTATTCACAGAATAAGTAAATAAGTTATAAATAAGGGTAATATTTTAATACATTTCTTTATTATCATTTACATTGATTTTAATTTAATCATATATTTTCATTTGAAATGTCCTTTTTCCAAAAACCTGGTTTTATGTCTTAATGGCATTTTTCCCAGTTACTCTTTTATTTCATGCCGCCACTTTTCATGACAGTGGAGTTGACAACCCCTTCAATTTTCAGACAGTCAAATGCACCAAGTCTCTCTTAGCTTAACAACTGCCACCACCTTTTGCCAGCTACAATAGCTCTTCATTGCAAGAGACGCAGCAATACAGATGTAAACTACATCAACAAACTATCACTGTAAATAAACAAGTGGACCCATTTTTCACAAGCTACATATCACATGTCTAGCCAACCAAACATTATCACAAAAAAATGATTTTTTTATACAAACAAACCAGAAACAAAGCAACAGATCTGGCAACAACTGATATGATCTTAATACCAGATATTAAAACAACAGACAAAAGCGCGCCAAAATATGGTCCAAATGTTAAACTTCTGCTGTATGTAGTCTTGCATTGTTTGGACTCTGCCTTCTTCCATACACACAACCTTCACAATGCTTCAGAACACGGTGGGGTGTGGGGGGTTTATAATTTCATGTGATTGTCGCAGCTTGTTGTGCATCTTTTGTTATAGAGCATTTTTGTGAAGAGCCGATATAAGCAGCAAGAACTACCTTGCTAATCCAGCTTCCTCAGCAGTGCTGTGATTCATTAAAGATGTTGCTCAGAGAAACTCAGAGCAGAAAAAAGATGTTCCCATTGGTTCCATCAGCCAACAGGCGTTAGCCCGATCGTTTAGCCCTGCTAAGAAAGGCTGCGGACAACTGTTATGAAAAGTGACATTTTGAAATTAAGTCGCATTTGTAAGAGTCAGTATGAAATAAAAAACTTTTTTTTTTTAAAAGTGTCTATATTGAAACCAACCCAAAACAGTAATAGGGAAAGTGTATTTCACATGCCTCCTGTTGTATTTTCTCTCTACTCGCAAGAGGATTTGTTGGGAAAAATCCTGCAATATTAAAGTTGTCTAGATGCAGGGTCATGGGATTTCTTCTGCTGGTTTCTGCTGTATCACTGTTTTGACAGTGTGGTCAGTGTAATGCCTCAGTGGGATTTAGAGGGTTTGGGTGGTTTAGTTCAGGGATATGGTGGATCAGGTCTTTTTTTTTATAAACTGAAACCCCTTTTGAATTACTAACCTCTGTGCTGTCTGGGCAGGGAGAGGACTCCTAGACAGACACTGAGCAGACTGCCAGCTAAAATAACAACAAAGAGTCAAAATACGGCATGAAATATGGAAATGGATCTGCTCCGTGCAAATCTGGACAAATGAAGTCCACTCCCATCGTCCAAATGATCCTTTTAAGTTAGAAATGATTTGTGTACTGTTTCTTATCAGTTATCTTAGTGTGTGTTTGCAGTCCAGTCCAGTAGGTGCATTGATTTCCACAGAACAGTGTGAGGAGGAATAGATAAAGCTGCCAGCGGGCTTTATTATCAGACCAATCCCATCTCCTGCTCTCTGGCTAATCAGACCAGCTAACAAACAGACCATCACCCAATAAACACATGTACACAAGCGCACATTCATTTCAGTTCTCCTGGTCAAGTTATCTTGATCTTTACTTGGATTCCATCACTCCCGTCCTCTCACCTCATCATTTGTCTCCCCGAAAAGCTGGCCTTTGGACCATTTGCTTGTCTTGCAGTATTTTTGGGATATGTAAATATTTTATTTACATACATAAAGAGCACAGGGTAATTTGATGATCCTCTATATGCAGCAGAAGAAAGACAGTGATCCTGTTCTCACCTCAGTCTGACATCCATCAAACCAATGTAGTTATACTCTGACAATGCTAGTTTCAGCAGCAGCACGAGGGCATTCAGGCTAAGACATCATAGTCGCTACTTCACCTCCGCTGTGCGTACGTTTATGTTTGTGTGTGTATGTGTGTGTGTGTGTCCAAGAAGCAATGGACAGGCACTGAAAAGAACACAGGATATGGAACAGAGAGAGGGAGAGCAACAGAGAGTGAGATTTCATCTCCTTTCTGCCTGTACACATATCTGCTAGAATGTAGGTCAGGCAGCCCCAGTCACTCTCTGAGCCTGGGAGAAAGAGATTGCTGTGTATATGTGTGTGTGTGTGTGTGTGTGGGTGCATACACATCACATGAATAAAGCATGTGTCTCTCTTGTAATATGTGCTTATTTGTGTGTGCCCTCTGTCCTCATGTGCCATGTGTTTCTTTATAAGACAGGTGTGATTTTGTGTTCTGTGTGTGTGTGTGCGCGTGTAAAATGCCTGTCATGTACAATATATGTCATAGAAAATGTCACAGTGGACATCACAGCCCACTTTCCATACTGCAGTGTACATAACCAATACAATTGGGTTTTCATTACGGTTTAGTGTGTGTATGTGTGCGTGCATGTGTGTGCGTGCCAGGCTATTTACACTGTGCACCCCAGCTTTGATAGATATAGGAGCCCCTAAAGGGCAGGCATGGTCCCCTATTATTCTCCAAGGAGTAGACCGCAAGCAAATCATACACACTTACACACACACACACTTGTAGGATTTTAGGCTGAGAAGAAGTTTACCAGTTCTTGGTTATATATTTCTTTATATGCCTTCGTAATAAAAGAGAAGAATAAAGACAGCTTGTGTAAATGTGTATCTATAAGTTGTTCTGTGTGTGTGTGTGACTGTAAGATTTGAGACTGCATGTATGTTTGCCCTCCTGTAAGTGTGCTACCATTGCAGTTGAAGGCCTTTTCTTCCCTCGCTGCAGTCTGTCTGTCGCTGTCCTTGGTGCTGAAACGATCAGCCTGGCACCTCAGCTCCATGGCTGGAATTCCATACACAAACACACATTCAATACAGCCACACTAAACACAGCCACAGTGTGCTGTATTTTTAAATCGACAGTATCTTCAGCTGTTTTCTAATTCGACTCTTGCTGCCTTACTGTTTTCTATTTGTCTTTTTTCTGTCTTTCTTGCCCTCCCCCTTTTTTCTGACACACACATACACACACAGATATACGAGGGAATGGAATGTGGGCTGTTCCCTGATGAAGAGTCAGAGAGCTGTGATTTGTCATCAGCCTCCACATGAAGACCTTCATCAGAGGACAGACCCATCACTTACACTCTGATTATAATGACCAATGGGCCGGAGGTGAGCTCGCATGTGTGGATGAGTGTGTATGCTATGGGTTGAAAGCAAGTGGGCTCATGTCACAAAAGTCCCCCTGACAACATTCAAACTATATCAGATTTAGCCAAATACAGTGGGAAAAAAATGATAGGAGTTTTCACTTGCCACAATTAGTCAATATTTTCTTAAATATTTAGAGCTGTCAGCATGAATGCATTTATTGCGATGTGAGTAAGGTCTGAACATAACACACTTTTTTTTTTAATCGTGGAAATCGCCTGCTGCTTTTTTGTCCCTTCGACGCACCTTGTAGTCTTTCCTGCCTCCTGTTGATGCTGTTACGAAAAATAATGATATTGCGCTCTTGTATGAGTCATTTCACTTTGAAAAACTCTCAGACGGCTCAGTTGATAAGTCAAAAGTAAAATGCACCTTGTATCAAACAATATTAAAATACTGGAAGTACTTTGAGTTACCACCCACAAGTGTATCATACATTATTTTTGAGTATGCAGACCTGTTAAATAAATCTAAATTGAAGAAGTTTACTCAAGCACTTAATAAACCGGTGGAAACTGACTGCAGACCAGTCAACACTGTGAAACACTCGGTGTTATGCCTTACTGTCGCCGGCAACAGTAGTTTGACGCATACAGAACATGTATGAATCAGAGAAAGCAACTAAACTGGAACTGAAAAGTGCAGCTGCTGTCGCATTAACTGGGGATCAGTTGATTGTAGTGATCAATCAAAAGTATCTTGAAGTAATTGTATGTCATATTAACACTGATTGGACATTGCGCTCTTTTATGACCTCAAGTCATAGTGTCAAGACCACACTGGAAAGAAGAAAAAAAAACAAAACGTAAAATCAAGGTCATAAAGTAAATTTCTTTGTATTCATTTGATTCCCAGTCAAGTCACTCTGGTAATTAGAGTTTACCTTGTTAATATGGAGTCCAAAACTTTTTGGAAATGCAAAGTAATAGAATTTACAAAATGCAGTTGGTGGTGATTAACTACTGAAATTCAGTTCAACTAATCTTGATTTTTTTTTTTTAATGGTTCATTTGACATCTCTAACATTCTTACATATATATTGTGCTAGCTACCCTTACCCAAAAGCATTCTGACTCTTTTTTTTTTTTTTACTGATCGTGGCTAAAAAATACCACCTGCATATGCACTTATGCACAGTAGTACACATAAAATTTGAGCTTTGCAGGTAATTCTCAGCTCCACATGCGCTGGTGCTGCTAACTTGAGATGGCTGCAAACTCTCACGCACTTCACACTTTTCACAAAATCTCACACCACATTTCCATTTTGTAGACATTCATTAAACAGTGATATGAAAAATGTAACTGATAATGTTGCAGTGCGAAAAGAGGGACACTGAAAGCAGCAACGTAAAACACTGCAGTTAAGTTTCACCCGATGTCGGAAGTCGAGGGACGGTTGGCTTACCTGTCGGCTCTCTGTTTAACTGCTCATGAATGTATTCCTGTTTAAATAACACACAACAACATGTTTTTTAAACTTGTCAATAACAGTGAAAATTATTATGAAAATTATACTAAATTGGTCTCATGCAGCTGACAGATTTTTAGTCATAATGTGTAGTGCAGTTATTTTACATAAACATTTTTTATGTAAAATACTGGAGGTTTCAAATGTCATGTGTAATGTGTCCAAGTGACTCAAAATGAATACCAAAAATGTATCACTGGACACACCTCTTCATACAGAATTTAAGTGCTTATTTTTACATATGTTGATATTCTCGAGTTAATATTCATATCAAATAGAAGAAAAGAAGTTGCACACTCTCTTACAAATTACATACTAGTTTTGCAAAGAAACTGCTCAAAATGTTTCTATGCCCATATGAAATTTGTGGCCATGGTGGAAGTGTGGATGAAGAAAGACAAATATACTAAATGGTGCAGTGAAATAATGCTGTGCAGGTGTTAAAAAACGCTGTTCGTTTATTTTAAAAGTTACATAAATCAGTGCATGTATAGGAAAAAAAAAGTATTCCGAACTCTGCTGCTTTTGTTTTCTGAATGAAAGTGCTTTCGGGGAGCACCAGCGGCTATAATCAAATACAAACCACTTTTTGACGCCAATTTCAAAGACATTAAAGACATAGTTGTAAAAGGAAAATCTAGTTTGAGTGGCCCATTGTTTGCACTGTCCCCTTACAACTCACTCATCCTGTTTCTGGCTCGGCCATGCTTAAGATTCACACTACAAAGGGAGTGGACATAAAAAAAAAGCGGAAAACAGAGTTGTGTGCGAGTGTGTGATGAAGGGTAAAAAAAAGCCCCCCTGCTGGTTCAAAGTAAAGTTCGCTCGCACGTAAGCAGCACCGCTCCTTTTACGTAATGCACAACAGGCACTCTGAGCACTTGCTGTATGCCTATGGTTGTGTTTGTCCTGAGGGACCAGCTATTGTTTTGATTTAAGCTGCTTTGAAATAGGTTGGGAATAGCTGTGTGCGTGTGTGTGTGTGTGTGCGTGTGTGTGTGTGTGCGTGTGTGTGCGTGTTATGGGCCGTCTGGTAGGCTCCCTATGGGGGGCCTTCATTCTTTGTGATGGTCCCTATACACCATCAACACCTCATCTGTTCTTTCCCATACGTTCTCTCAATTAGCAGCACCGGATGGAGAGACACAAAGACGGGCAGAGAACGCAGGCGATGTTTGAGTGCATATGTTCACTCACACCTCCATCCCCTTCCCTTTCTGTCTTTATCTCACTTTCTTTGTCAAAGGTTATCTTGCCTTTTTTTTTGTTTGACAGAGTAGGACATCGACCCCTTTACTCACTCCCATCTTCCACCTCTCTCCCTCCCCTCTTCTCTCCTCCTCTAACTCAGCAAAGGATGGAGAGCTGAGGAGAGAAATCATAGAGGCAGGCACGGATCATTAGCTATATTTGTCCCCACTTCCTGCAGAAGATGATAGATCTAGCTAATTACCCCATGTTGCCAAGCCTATCGCACACGACAAGCGGCCGTCGTTATGGCGGAAATCAACGTTCGCTTGGCGTGTGCCGCATAGCTGATGCTATATGACTATTCATGAGCCCAGAGTCAAAGGAGAGGAGGAAATTTCAGATCCTGTCATGGCTGTATGTGAATGTGATTGTTTTGGAAATGATTTTAATGATGCGCTGTCTTCTTCTTCCTTCTGTGTAGAAAATGAGTTTGGAGGAGACGTGGTGAGTCGTTCCTCTCCAGCTGAACGTCAGTAGGTCACCGTGGAAGCAGAGATCTGGACCAAAGAGCTGTCTCAACCCCAAACCCTTTCAGGTAGTGTTGCATTTCCTGTTTCTCACATAAAACTCTTCAAGTGTTTTTGTTTTAACCATGTTCTCAAGCTGCCTCCGATGCAGGGTCGTGTGAAAAATCTATATTGTACTAATTTTGAATTGCCACATTTTTCACAATATTTTAAGTGTTTTAAATATAAACAGACAGCTCGTAGGGTGGCAACAACTAACCAATAAATCCATTTGAAAATAGTTTTCAACAAATTTCATTATCGATTAGTTGGGTCTGTGTTGTGATGTACAGCATGCACTGTGGCAATGGCTCCGGAGGTGGAGGCAGTAAGCCAGCCAATGCTACGCCTCGTGTGGCGTGATGAATTACAAGAAGTGTTGCAGTCTCCTTTGTCTCTTGAGTGAGTTTCTGTTGTGAAGAATTTAAAGATTCACTTTTGACTATCTCTGACTAACGAAATGAAAACCCCAAAACATTACGTAATACTCCAGTGTCTCTCTGATTTTTAGTCATTTCAGTAAAGCAAGTAAGTAAAATGTATTTATATAATGCTTTTCACAGACATAGGTCACAATATGTTTTACAGGGGCAATTTACAACATGCAGGAAAGACGGCACAGAAGATTATGTTACCAAGAAAGCCATGTAGTTAAAAGTGCAACATTTTTTGCATAATTCCAAAAACACTGCAATACACAAGAACATACAAACAACCAACAAAATACAAAGCAGGTGCATACAAGTTACCCAAACGCCTCTTTAAAGAAAACCACACTTTTTGAAGAAACCACAGGGTGAGCAAATCGTAATAATGCAGAGAAAACATTCCAAAATTTAGGTGCTGCAGCTAAAAAGCTTGATCACCACAGGTATCTCAGCTAAATAGCACTGGCTAAACCTGCTGTCTCTGGCAGATTTTCATATACATAACATCCATGTGTCCGTATTAATGGACAAACACACAATTAATTCTACAGGTTAATGTCAAAACAAACGCAACAGAGAGTAACACTCTCCGTCTGTTTTTTTTTACGTGATGGATCAATACAGTACGGGGTCCCGATAAAGCTATTTTGCGGCCCTGTCTACACATACATTGATATTTTTCAAAAACAGATATTTCCCTCCATAAAATTTATTTCCATCCACATTAAAAGCCAAGCAGCACTCGAAATGCTCACTGTACAGGCCGCCTTTTTCAACCTACTTGAGATCTCATTAGCTTTGGTTCCCATTTGATATAAGAACAAATGAGCTTACTCAAAGATATGATTGCTGCTCTGGACAGTCGTCCTTTCACTCCTCATCAATAACAATTAGGTTTAAATTAGTCATTAGACCAAGCAGTGCGAACAAAACTGGCCATGCTCATTACACAAAGCAACAGTGAGTGAGTGAGTGAACTCACATCGTGCTTTTCTAAACGCTCTGTTTTAAATGTCCACAAGAGTTTTGAAAATTCTGCAACATAAAACATTTTTTAATAAACTCGGTTTTATTGATGTAAAACTCTATTTGTTGGGCACCACAAAGCTCATCTGGTAGAACGCTTGTTTAAAGTACAGAGGCTGTGTCCTCGCCGCAGCTGCTGCAGGTTCGACTCCAACCTGTGTCCCTTTGCTGCATGTCATCCCCTTTCTCTCCACCTGTCATGCTTAATTTGACTTATCTGTAATAAAGGCAGAAACACAAAAATGATCTTTAAAAAAAAACGTGTGCGTCTGGAGAAGAGGCCTTAAGCTAACACTTAACGCCTGGCTGCATTGATCCATCTCAAAATGGAAAGAAAACATATAGAAGGAAGGTTTGTACGTTACGTTTGTTTAAATGAATCTGCAAATGACGTTTGTTGATTAAAACAAACACAAATGTTGAAGATGGCAGATTTAGCTAATGCTAATTAATGAAAATTAGGTCAGTGAGACACTGGGGTATATCATAATGTTATTTTTAGTATTTTATGTCCTTAGTCAGAGACAGTCTAAGGTGAATTCTTTATTTCTTCACAACAGAAACTTAAGCAACTGCAGATTAATTATGTATTAGTTACATTTTCCTTTTATTCTCAGTGAATAGCTGCATCCCCAGTGTCCATTTATTTAATTTCCTTTTTTTATTGTGTTGACCTTGTCTGTACTTATCTTGCTATAGCATTCATTTCCTTTTTTTAAAATGTGTTTTTTAATGGTTTGAAAGACCATTGTACATGAAAAAGAGAATCTGTGTTTAAAAAAAAAGTTCAGGGTAGATTCTGTATTTCATCTCAAGGTTGTCTAAAAGACAGAGGAACCCTTGTTCATACAGGTCTCCTGCATGTTTGGTAATATGAAATCAATTTTTGACATGTTAAATATGATCATAATATTTCTGCTGACCGCTTTATTGACCTATTGAATTTTAGAGAAAACGTGTTCAAACATAAGCCAATACAAACCAGTTTTAAAGAGTCCCTACACAACAGCTTGCTTCCAATAGTGAATTCATTTATTCTTCCTATTCCACGAATGAAGTAGCAATGCAGTTTCAAAGACAAAAAGTATTAGATAAATCAATCAAGCTGAATAGAATCCAGATTTTTCAAAGGAAAAAAAGTCCAACTCAGACTATATGGCAATCATTACAGCAACAAACACAAATCCTCCACATCCCGTACTGTAACGGCTCTCTGTCGTCACAGGGACAGCCGATAAATTGTCGTATTGTATTCTGATCACAGCTTTCTCTCACTCTAACCATTTTAGAGCCGCACACTGCTGCCATCACCCACCAAAGCCATTCTCCATACTAGTTAGGAATCACTCCCCAGATTTGAGTCTCTCTTTCTGTCTCCATCGCCCTCGCTCTCTTTCTCACTCTGACTGTCAGCGCCCACTCAGATGCTATCTCCACAGCCCTTCACACTAATTCAGATGCACTTAGCATCGGTTTGGCACACATGTTTACTGTCACTAGATGATGCATGGCGTAAATACCTATTTGCAGTGAAATTTGATAGTGCCAGCGCAGTTTTGGTGGCTCCCTACCGCTGCACTGTACAGAATACCAATGTGAGGGTAGGAGTGTGTGTGTGTGTGTGTGTGTGTGTGTGTGTGTGTGTGTGTGTGTATGTGTGTGTGTGCGTGTGCATCTGTGTGTGTGAGGCGGAGGGTGGGTTGGGCGCCATATGCCTGAAACGCATTCTCCCAAAACTTCAAGGTGAAAACAAAGGGAAACTGATAACGATGTGAATTGTTGTGACAGATGTCTGAGCGCCCCAACCCCCCATCACCACCACCACCACTAAAATGATAAACACACACACACATACAAGATGCTTGTTCTATGTCTCAGTGCATATTACAATAATCGCTGCATTTCTTATCATGTGTAATTCGCAGCAATATCCCACTTCTTTATCAAACAGCAAGAGCCCTCTTCTTGTTTGTGTATACAATTTGTCTCTGTCTGACAGCATTCTACTGTCCTATGTAATGATAAAGACACCTAATAATAGGCACAGCCACTTTAATTTCCAAGGAGGAGAATTTACATATTGTTTTTCATTTTGATGCAGACTGTAAAATCAATACCAACACAAACACAGTTGGCATTTGGACAGCTGTTTCTTTTCCAATATGTGTGTTGCGTAAAATGTTTAGCTGAATTCAGCATCCTATTCACACCATGCATGTATTTCCAAAAGGATGCCGAGCTTCTGTGGGGATTTATCTTTGAATAAAACACTTGGTTTTAAAACGTGCATGTGGAATCAGATGCAGCCTTCACTTCATGCAGCTAGCTCATCCCAGACACCTTGTGCATACTGAAAGTGAATAACATCCTTACACAATATATGATGCATGATATGCCACGTGGATTAAAATTCATGGATGCAAATCGCAAAACATGGAAAGAACTTACATACACGGTTAGAGGCAATGAATGGTAAATAGGAATATGAGGTACAATAGAATTTTTAGCTAATTACCTTGTGGCTTGTACTTGGATTTGAATATACCAGCTGAATCCCAGTGGAGGTCATGTGTGAAATGAAATGGTGAATTACTCCAACACAAGTTAAATACCTCCATCTTGCTTGAGTACCCCCAACTTTAAGTTTGTACAACAATGAAAAGTTGCTTGCTGCTATGATATATATAATTATATTATTAAGTGTGATTGACTTATATTATTACTTTAATTTAATTTAAGTGGATAAAAGTAATTACTCCTGTTATATAGTGCACATTGAAGGTTATAAATACTGTTTATTCAATGCTGTAAAATAAATGCGGTAAATGTTTAATAATTAAAAAAGAAAAGCAAAGAAATATCTTTACAAATTAGAAAACATTTGGGATGTACATGATTAGTCAACTATACAATTTACTGTTGCTACCGTTACCGGTTGGCACTAACGATATTAGCTGATTAATATTAAAATCATCATTTAATTGATGTACACTTTAATTTACATATTGACATAATTTTCACTGAAATGTCATGTCTTCCTATTCAAATGTTGCTCTATAAAAAAACGAGCGCCTTCTAGCTACTAATGTTACCAATGGCAGACTAAAAACAAAAAAGAGGGAAAAACAAACACACAAAAGAAAAAACAAAATTGGTCTGTGAGTTGTTTTGTTGGAGGATGATGTTCGTAAGGACAAGTGTCACACATTTCAGTGGCATTTAAAATAAAACAAGTCATTGAAAAATGTGATTAACAATTTGAAATTGCTCTTATAATATATGCAGTAACTTTTTAGGACAATGTTCAACCATATAGATTCAATTGTGCTCTTGTTCTTATTTTTTTTTTTTACGTTTTCTTCCTGATTTACTAGTCGAATAAATGTCAAGGAAATGAGTTGTTAGAACCTCCCTAGAAAACATGCATACTGGCATCATAGTGCTATCACTATCCTGTAAAAAAAAAAGTACTTCCAAAAGGTAAAATAGACGTATTTCCACCTTTTTGACAATACATTTACCAGATAACCCAGTTCTAAATGTTTTATTTACTATATGAATTAAGTCGTTTTTCTCAACCTCAAAAGGAAAACTATTTCAAATCAACTTGGAGGTACACAGTTTTCACTGGACAGTAATGCTGTGAATTTTAATGCACTCACTCAGTTAAAGTCTTGTCAAAATTATATAAATTGCTGGTTGTGTAGAAATAAGAGAATATGCAGAATTTCTTTGGAGTTTGCTTCATTATGTTTAACTAGCCGGCCTAAACTTTGGGGGCTTGGATCAACGTGACTCTGTGGTTATTCATCTGGGCCTATAATGCCATTGATCCAGGGTCTAATTGAGACGCAGACAGAGAAGGAGTGGGCCTCTTCCTAATCCTCAATAAGCAGGCTAACCTTCATTACAGCCATGACATTTTCCCATGGGGTGCTAAGAGAGAGAGAGAGAGAGAGAGAGAGAGGGAGAGAAAAAACAGAAGACAGAATATGAAGGCCTCTCCAACATATGGTGAGCCGCAGAGGCGTGCATGCTTCCTGAGTCCAGCGCTCACGAGGAGCCTTGAGGAAAGGAAGTGGAGGCGACAAGACTTACATTGCTGCTGCTGCCGTTTCTGTTGTTTCATTCCGCTGCTGGATTCAGCTGTTGTAGACACCGTGTTCAGCGCTGATGCCGGCCTCGCTTAAAACCGGGGCCCCTCAGAGAGAGTCTGACAGCTTCAGATAGGCACTGTTAGGATGCTTGTGCGCACGCTTCAACTAAACATGCTTTCATATCGAAGTCCACAGACGATGTGTTCCTTTTAACATTCTGCAAGCAGGTGGAGACCATTTCCCTTGTTTTCAATATTTCATTCACTTCATTTCCAGACCAGACAACTCACTGTAGTAGCATCAAGACAGATCTTCAGAGATTTTTTTTTTTTAATACGTCTATTTTAATGTAATCATCCGTACCGTTTTCATATAAACAAATGGTTATTTCAAACCAATTAGTGTGATACAAATGCTGCTGCTGCAGTTGGGGACGTTTTTTTAGCAGCAGGGAAAGGCATTTTTTTGGAAAATAAGTGGGAGGAACAATACCTCCCATGGCTCAACAGAGAGAGAAAAGAGCGCCACCTACAGAAAGCCAAACTTTAAAATTCATGAAAAAGATGCAGTACCACCCACATTGATTGACAAGTGATCTCTGGGTATTTCAGTACAGAAACAGCAGCAATGAGAACGCAGTAACTGAAACAGAAAATCTGATTAACAGAAACATCTCGAATGTATGACACAAGTGAGCTCTTGTGTAAGGAGTTAACTACTGAATAAAGGCACAGACATTTCGGGAAAGGTGCTACAATAGCTGCACCCCATTGTTTTGATATAAAAGAGTCCAAATGCATTAAAAAAAAATCTGTAAATTTAAGGGCGTAGGTTTTATTTAAACATTTTGTGGGACATATGAAACAGGGTGTTTGTGAGTCCTCAGTTAAATTGGGTGTCTTTTGGGTTTTCTCTCGTTCTGCTGCTAAAAGCGATATGTTGAAAACTGTCCAAACAAATAAATAAATGAATAACTAAATAAGAAATAAAGCAATAAATGATGGTCAGTTAAATTAAAGAAAGGCTTTTTTTTTATTGCAAAGGCATTTGTTGTTTTACATGAACAAACTCTATCTGGTTTAAAGTAATATAGAAAATATAAATGTAGAAAACAAAGAAAAAAATAGAAAACAAATTTACATAAGAAATGAGGTAGGAATAAATAAGTGCGTTCTTCTTCCTTTCTTTCTTGTTTTTTTTTTTTACATATTTGAAATAAAGATTCATCATTCATTCATTCACTCAACCAAACAATAATTTAACATAATATAACAGTTACAGCAGTAATAACAGCAAAATACATTTTGAGTTGGAACAGCGGCAGACATTACTCTATTGTCTGTGTAGACGCAGTTGAATTTGTCACTAACAGTGAGAACAGCTGGTCCACCTTAACTGTCTACCCAAAGTGAGCCTGGTCAGGTTCCAATAGGGGGCTAGCTTAGCGCCCTAATTTCAGGGCTAACTCCTTTCACTTTAATCAGCAGGTGGCGAGCGCACCATGAGAGCTTGGCTTGGCTCTAGAGGTGTTAGAGCGTTTATTCACGGACAAATAGCCTCAGCTCCTCACCTCTTCACCCGCTACACTGCTACTCCTCCTCTCACACTCTCTCATTCTGCTCTGGGCGCTGCAGCCCCACGACACTGGCACACACACACACACACACTTGCTCACCTGCGCTTGCTCTCTCTCTCGCTCCCTCTGGCTAATCACATGAAATGAGGCACTGAAGTCTGCGTAATGATTCAGTTTGGTAGGTACCGGCCATGTGGGGTTTCAGTACCCAATCCTTGGTCTCAGCCTAATAATTTTGAGCATCAAACAGTTCATTTTCAAAGATTAGTGCCTTTTCTTTGTCGGTTTATAGTGTAAATATCTTGAATTTTATTAAAATAATAGTTATCTGCTACTTTCATGTTTTTACTGCCAGCCTGGCTGATAATCAGGGCTGATGTTTGGCATTTTGCCGATTATCATTATCGGTGTTTTATTTTAATAAGGGTTGATAAAATGAATTAATGAAAAGTGTTCATATTACACTCAAGCAAGGAGGAGCAGGAAAGGCAATACATGCAAAGTAAGTGTGCAAAGAAAGTTTGAGGAACTTTTACGTTATAAAACTTCAGGGAGCTATTTTTATTCATTCAATTTTTATTTAAATTTTCACTGAACTTTATTTTAAAAAAAGGTTGCAGGGAACTTGCTGTACAAGATGTTGGAAGTCTCAGTTTGATTAAACATTTGCTAAAGACATTTTGAACAAAGTTTTGTGTTGGAGTTTGTTATATTCCAAATTCTAAATTTCAACAGAAATATTTTCATTTTTACTGTAAATGCCTATCTGCGTGTCATAAAACTACACCTATGTGTGCATGAAACATAATTTTGTCTTCCACTAAAGTAAATGCACGTGTTAAAGGGACTCTAGCTCTCCTGCTCGTGCTGCACATTGTTCCAGAGAAGCTTTAATGAAACAGAGAAATGATTACACCGATGAGAGACGCTCAGCGAGAGGGGACTAAGTCCACTTTGCTCACATGACTACTTCAGAGACATTCAAGGTTATGTGCTCACATACATACACACTCACAGTACTCACAGTACTCACAGTATTCTGTCTCTGTCTGAATGAGTGCCTGAAAAAAGAGGGGAGAGGACTGGACAGATAAGTTATTATTTCCCTATTTCTTTCCTTTATTTTTATCAAGGAAGGATTTCTTCTCCATTGCCATGGTAACTACAGTTATGCGTCATGTACTCTATATATATTATATAGATATTTTAGGTCACCCTCCCCAAAATACTCCAGGTCTTTCCCTCCCTGCTACACTAATAAGATTTACAAGGTATCCTCGCCTTTCATCATTTTATTTTTCTCCCGTTGAAACATTTATGGGCATTCATAAAGAAACACACCATTAGGGCTGAGGGGCTCTACAGTACAGTAAGTGTGGTGTTAATAAATCATGTTTAATAAAAAGAGACATCCAAACAGGGCCACGGCCCCCGTCATAGTGCAAACCCAGCGAGCGTGAATATTTAGGGACATCTGGAAATAACAGAGCGCCGTTCAGGTTCCTCAACAATTTATGATGTGTTGGTGAGCAGATATGGAGCTACCTTTAGAGGGATATGTAGGTCTAACATACATGGAAGAGAAGTGGAAGGAAGGATAATGCTTACTCTGGTATATGAACTGCTGGAGGAGGAGACAGCATGAATGGAAACCGTGCAGTGAATGTTGGATGCTGTTATGTTTGCAGTCCATCTGTAAAATGACTGATAGACAGTCATACAGTCATGAAAGAGTGCATGAATGGTTGGACAGATGGATGGATGGATGGATTGAAAGGCTGATGAATGAATATTGTTTTCATGATTCCAAAATGTTCATTCATATTCATTGTAAAAATGGAATGTGCGATTTTGAAACATTATCTCAATTTTTTTTTCTTAATTCACAAACTAATCTCTTGATCTGTCTTTGCCTAATAGGAGTCTTTGCACAATTTGGTATTTTCTCAAATTCTGATTCTGATTGGTTTTTTTTAGGGCTGATACCGTTTATTAGTACTTAATGAGACCGATAACTGATATTTGGAACCAATGTGCATTTACAATAAAAATGAATATATTTCTATTGAAATATAGAATTTGAAATATAACAAACTCCAATGCAACACTTTGTTTAAATGCCTTCAGCAAATAATTAATAAAAACTGAGACTTTTAACCTCATATACAGCAAGTTCCCTGCAACTTTTTTTTAATAAAGTTCAGTGAAAATTTAAATAAAAATGAATGGATAAAACTTGCTCCCTGAGGTTCTACAAAGTAAAAATTCCTCCCATGCTGACACTTTCCTTGCATGTATTCAGACCGCCTTCCCTGGTGTTGACTGAGCGTAATACGCACAGTTTTTCATTTCTTAATTTAAACGGCGGACATTAAAATAAAACACTGATACAGATAATCAGCAAATACACAAATATCAGACCTGATAATCGGCCAGGTCAACAATCTGTCCACCCCTAAGTCTGAGGACACCGCTGATATCATAACCAGTCATGTACTAAATGTCAGGGTTCCCACGGTCATGGAAAATCTGGAAAGCGGAATTAGTCAAAATCATTGACAGTTTTGGAAAAGTCTTTTGGACTTTTGATTTGTATAATGAAATTGTTAAAATAATAATCTTCCACAGATAACCGTTCACATAATGTAAAATCAGGCAAAATTAATTTTCTATAGCTTTCAATGTGACATAGCTCTAATATGCATCACTTTGTGATAACGTTTTGTTTACCCTTGCCTACATTTTATAATTTTTTCCCCTGGGTTCGCCCTTCTTTCTTCTGTCTTTATTGAAAAGTCATGAAAAAGTTTGGAAATTTTGTCCTTGAAAATGTGTTTGAACCCTGAAACACTGACTTTTAATTGAAGAGATCTGTTCATATAAATTCAGTAAGACAGATGTATTGTCCAAGAGATTTTATATAGTAGGTTTAATTTACTCAGTAATGATTTTAGATAACAGAAATCCAAATGTTCTTTAGTCTTTGAATTACAGTCAGTTTGTCGTCTGCAGTAGAATACGTAAGATGTTACCTTTTAAGTGCTCCAAACATCAGGTGTGAATTGTGTGTTTTACAAGTGGGGGGAAAAGTACTCTGAACATGTATCCAAATGAAGATAATTTAGCGATGCTGTCTGTTGTGTATTTAACAGCATATTTGTGCCTTCTCTGCAGATGGAGGTGGATGCAGACGATAAGCGCCATCGAACACGCTCCAAAGGTATCCGCACGAACACACACATGAACACACAGCGGCACTGCCATTCAGGGTGACCTTCACTCCCACAACACAAACACACGCATGCACAGACACAAGCGCGCACATATAGTGTACACACACCGCTGCACAAATCCCAGACTGTCACAGTTGAGCTGCCTCTTCTCGCTGCTCTCTGTCTTCCTCCCTCGCTGTTTTTATATATCTCGCCGAAACAGAATCACAAAGTCCACATTTGAAGAGCTTTGTTCGAAATGAAACATCTACCGCAGTGACATCTAATCCTACAAAACGATACATAGGACAAAGTGAAAACACATGATGGAATTTTTTTAAAAAAATTAAAAAATAACAGGTATTGACACTTTTTTTTCTATTTTATCATTTTTTTTTTAGAAATTTCCTCCAAGAAAAGCATTAAGAAGTAAGCACAGTAATTATATGTGCAACTAACCACGGGCCAAATCTTTATTAGGACTTGGTACAACCTTAAAAACACACACACACACACACACACACACACACACACACACACACATTAGAATAAGAAATAATAGCTTTCTGAACATTCAACAACATCTGACCAGATGTGCTCATCAAGAGCAGTAACACACTGGTTTATATTTAACATGTGCATCACTGACGCTGTCATTTAAACAGACTGTGTGTTTATCCTGTGTAGCAGACCTGTGAGGGATCCACCGTGCGTGACGGGGAGGATACCCAACTGCCAAAAACTTAAGCATGAACTCACAAGCTGTGCGCACAACCAGCATCAAACAGGAGGAATTCAGTGACCATGCACTGTGTTTGCACGGTTGTAGGGCAGCAACCTTTTGTGTATTCATACCGAACCGTCGTGGTATGGGGGGTCACAGTTCGGTGTAGCACACTGAATATGCCGTATGTAGAACAAGACACATTATTTAGAACCGAAGTTCACAAGCGCAAGCGAAACTTTTCATATGCCGTTAGCAGCATGTGCTGAGTTAAGCACAAAAAGCAGATTAGTGTGCAAGCCGGTGTTTAAGACGAGCGCTGTTTGTTGGTGTCGCTTCACAGCTAACGATTATTTTAATAATTGATTAATTGACCGATTATTTGTTCGATTAACCGATTAATTCAATTTAAAAAATATTTCTTCAAGTTGACAATATAATTGAAAAAAGTGCGCAATTTTTTATATTCGTCCCTGAGGTTTAAAAATAATAAATTAGAAATAATAATACAATACTGAAACACAAACTAAATGTAAACAGGCTTTGCTGCATCAAAAAGCCAACAACAGGCCATGGACTTACAAAAAAAAAGACATACAAATGAATGCTTTAAAACATATAGGCTTGTTAAAGTGCACAAAAAAAGATAAAAATGATGCTTTAGGGTACATGAGCAACTTAACAATAATAAATGATTAAATGTAAATGTAAAAATGTACATCACTTACTTATCGTTAGCTAAATACACTTCTCATGCTTGTCAAGCCAAGTCACGAGAAAAGGAAACACCTGCACAAGACGAACTACCAGCTGAGAGACTAACATTCTGTTCTCTCACTTTAAAGCGCAACATAAATGGAATTTTAGAGTGACTCACGCTGCTGCTGAGCTCTCTTCCTCTCCACCGTGAGGTGTGATACCATTACCGTGCTGCTCCCGTGCCATGCCACATCACTTTTACATATTTTGCAGTTAACGCACTTTCTAGTTTTACTTAATGCAAAGTGCTGCCATACTTTACTTTTAAGTCAGCGGCTCCGCTAAACTCAACTCTTTCAGCACGTGACATAAACATCTCTGAGACACAGCTCGTGACGCTATAATCACACGACACAATAAGTTGATAGTAAACAATTTTAATAATCAATCTTTATTGATTTGTTGTTGCAGCCCTCACTAGGATGAAATATGTTTGGGTGCTTTGAATGATTAAATATAGTCAAGTTGGAACTAACTGAAACACTGCTCCTAATGACCAAGTTTTATTTTTTAACTTTCAACTTACTATAACCAGCTGCCTTTTAGGAAATTATTTATTGTTTGTACAATGTAATACAGAAGTGTGTGAAATGTTCCTTATTTTCATAATGAAAGTACTTTACTAAAGTTGACAGTGCTCGTCTTTGACACTTGAACTCCTGCCTGCTCAAAATAAATACAAAAAACAATTGCTTATGCATTAGGTTTGGGTTTTTTTTCCCACTGTACTGAACTCGCACCAAACATTGACTCCTGTGTACCGTTACACTCCTAATGACCGCTCATTATGCACCATACCCAGTCACATAAAACTAAAAGAAATGCAGAAAATACTCACCAGCCCTCATCTTTCTCCTCACCAGCCCCCCGGTCCACTCTCACAGGTCTAAAGCATCTAAAAGAAGTGACCATGTTTTAATCAGAGGACGCTCTTGATCCATATTTTATTTCCTTTAACGTCGGAAAGTTTCAAACATCTCTGACCCAACAAAGAATGAGGTGGCGACTGATGAGGTGGTGACCGTTGTTCCTACATCAGGTGGATCAAGCTCTGAAGGCTGTGACCACAAGGCCTTTGTTTGATTGAGTTAGTGTCCTCCGCTTGTCGGCCAAAGATAGAACTAATGTGTGAGTGAAGGACTGGCACCCAGATCATCTTTAGGACTGTGTACCAATTTACTCCATCAATCAATCGCTCCTTTTCTTATAGAGAATTCAGGAGTTTAGCAGCAAAATTTGATATTCGATACTAATGAGTCATCATCTCTGACACACTGCATCTATGGAGAACATGACATGCATTGTGGGATTGGTAATAGAACACGGTATAAATGCCCTAGACAATACTTTTTTTGTTCCATTGTAAGTACAGACCCTTTTCACTGCAGATATTTTGACTTGACTTGCTTTGACAAGTCAAAAACGTCTGCTGTGAAAAGGCTGTATTTTTTTAGGACACCATAAAGCGTACACTTTTCACTCTCACAATTCAGACACTCAAAAAAAATGGCGGAACGTAAATATTGGGCACTTTATGGGCAATGAGAAGCGATTTCAGACACATCTTGTTTTTCTAGCCTAAATATTCCTAATCCCTAAAAACAATGAATGTGTCCACCAGAGCGGGAAAATTGTCTTTAGACCTTTTTACACAGAGATCACACAACAGGACCGCTCCTAAGTCCCTTCCTTATGCCTCCTTTATAAATAATAACAATGGCATAACATGACAATAACAATCATGCACCTGTCTTATTGTATGACAGCTGATCTTATCCTGAGGAGCTCCCAAATCTCATTATTTTCCCAATTTGTGGACATTTGTGGCCACTGTTTTCTCTGAGTTAGCCACTAACTGCAATTTGCTACTTTTTAAATCTCCTGCGATGCGTCGTACGCATAAAACATCGTCTAAACACCACACCAGTGCCACCCATGATCTCGTCCTGCAGACTGTCCTGTTCATACAGACACTGTTTCACCGCTGTTACCACCTAATGTGGCAGATTAAAGGCCAGGCATCTCTGTCTTCTCACCACGATCATATGTTGCGTGCAGAAGGCGAGGGGGCGTAACAGTGCAATATTCCTGCCTTGAACAGGCAGTGTAAAGGGGCTATTACTTCCCTAAAATATTAAAGCAGAACACAATTATGTAACATATTCTATAGATCAAATGTGGAAAAAAACAAACAAACAACAAACACTGAATATAAAACACAGTAGACTGCTAAAAAAAGTAAAATAAAATAAAATCGCCATACATATATATATATATGTATGACGATTTTATTTTTTTTTACTTCAATTCCTTTTTTGTTAAAATTATGCCTTTGCCTTTTACCTGCATTTTGCATCATTTATTTTCTAATCTATTCTGTAAATGTTGTTGAATGCTTTAAATATAAATGTGAAATAAATATATTAATAACGTCCTATTTTTTTCTTAATAACACCAATAGAAAATTAATGAGCAGAGCATGCACAGTCAATCCTCTAATCACATACCATACATCCTCTGAATGTATCCAACTACAGCATGCGCAGTCGTTCACTGAAAGCTGTTCACATGCTGCAGGTTGGATTCATCTTTTAGAAGAACTAAATGATCAACATGAGGCAGGTATAAATGGAATGAATGAATGAATATATTGTTTATCAACTGTGTTGCTCACAGAGATACGACCAAATTTCTACTTTTTGCTGACCTTAAAGTGTTTCACTGGTAATTTATTTCATGGTAAACTACGCAGATCACAAGCCATAGTGATCAACTATTCAGCAGGTTTCCTTTTTATGTGTTATACAAAGAGCGTGTGTATTTAGCATGCACAAGTCAGTCCTGTTAATAATCTCTCTCTCTCTCTCTCTCTCTCTCTCTCTCTCTCTCTCTCTCTCTCTCTCTCTCTCTCTCTCTCTCAGTGCCTGTGGATCCAGCATTAACAGAGCTTTTCAGGTCAGTGGGATTGAAAAGTGCACTGCACTGATACGCAAACACACACACACACACTCACAAAAGCAACACACATACAAATGCACAGACAGGCGGAAAATAGCCAGAGTTACAAACACATACTCATCTCATACACACCCACGCACACACACACACACACACACACACACACACACACACACACACACACACACACACACACAAACAAAATTGGCCTGCTGTTGTCTTAGTGCCAAAGTAGAGACAGTCAAACAGTGCCTGGATCAACTGTCACCTTATTACCAACCAGAGACATTCCAGCCTTTCCTCGACTGTTTGATAGCTGCCCTCAGATCAGCCAGCAGTCACCAAAGTGTGCTTTGACGCCAACTCTTTCTCTTTCTTGCTCTTTGTTCGCTCCCTCTCGCTTTTCCTCTTTCTGCAGCCACAAAGAGATACTTATGGATAGTTCTCGTTCCCTCTCTGCATTCCTTCTCTCCAGTGTGACTTTCTCCCTCCCTCTCTTTGGACATTTTTAACGTCACAAAAGATGGTAAAAGCAAAACAGAAACAACAAGCACCGAATTCTTTCTTCCCTCTAGTTAAAACAATTCCCCCTTATGAAATATTAAATACAAGGGTTTTCACATCTTTTAATGTTCCAACTAGACAAGCTAAATAATTCTGTTTTTCTCTTATGTACTTGATGGTATTTAGCATAATAGACAATTATCAATTCATTACCCGTGCAGCACAACTCTTTCTCTCCTTCTACGCCTACAGCCTTAAAGTTCTTGTTGGGTGAGTGGAGTGGGTGGAAGGTAGAACACAGCTTTATTTCAAATTTGAAGATTTTCTTTGTCATTGGAAAAGTTTCTTACCACTGTTCTTAAAAAGCTATTTTCATTTGACAATTGGGATTTTCAAAAATGTTTGTCTAAAAATCTGAATATTATTACTTGTGATATTTTGCAATGAACACACATTACCTACAATGACGAAAAATACATTCTCACGGCTGCTGGTGAGCATTCTTCCAGAAATAATGATTAATTTCTAAAAACAAAAGTCTACTGACTCCTATGTATTTTGTGTCATGGCAGTAGCAGAAATAAGAAATGAACTGAGACGATAAAACATTTAAATCATTCGAGTCTGTTGTCTGACTCTGTTACATGAATGAATTTGACGAGCCAAGAAGACCCCAATCATTCTCCAGTATTCTTCAGCATACGGCCAGTAGTTCAGCATGTACGAGAAGTGTTGAGGGTAGCGAGTATGTATGGAGCTAATACAACAGCAGCAGAGTCAAGTCAGGTCTACAGGCCATCTTAACGCTAAACTGTAGAGTGAGTTTTTAACTCCATTTAAGGTTGGGGCGGGCTTCCATTTTTCATCCAGTTCTATCAAATCTGGTTCATACCAGCTGTGCTCCCAGTAACTCCTCAATTGAACAAAATAAAAAGATGTAACGCTCATTTAAGGTGGTTTTTTCCTTTGTCAAAAAAGAGTTGATATAGTAAATGGGATGTGGCAATACCTTTTTAGGATAACTTTGTAGCAAACATTTACTTCACATGACTGATGAGCCGTTTCACTGTCGCTGTCTTCATGGATATCCTCACAATGACATAATATATCTTTGTCTCCGGACACTAGCTGACATGAAACTACAATTAAAACTTGCCCAACTGAAATCAATACCCGAAGACCTCTGTCTGCTTTTCTCTCATAGAAGGGCTACATTGCCGAGGTGGCTTGTTGCTTTTACTCTTTTTCCTGGCGCATTACAGCCCTGCATAAAGTGTAGCCTAGACAGCTTCTGGTGCAACTACGTTTGCGTGGCCTAGTTTATTTGCTCCAAACTAATTGATATAAACAGATTTGCTTTTTGTAGCATTTAAAAAGTTTGCTTGAAACTCACTTGATAATTGAATGAAAACATGTAAAGGACATTAAATTTCTTTTTTTTTTCATTCAGTTCATTTACCAGTAATGGTCTGACTTTTTAGTGTGTTTGTCCATCATCTGTGGTGTGACAACATTAGTCAAGCACATAAATTTGCATCCTGGTTGTAGTTCAGTGATATAAGTGTAGTGCACTGAGGAACATCCGTCCTGCATGAGTCCTGTTAGCTGAAGTGGTCAACCATTGAGGAAGCACTATATCGGCATCTGTCGTAGCTCAAAAGAACTGTAGCCGACTTTTAGCAGTGGAGCTGAAAGCATTGGAGCAGAAAAAAGAAACGGGGGAGACATGTTGCACTGCGCTGCTTTCCCCTCCATCTCCATTACTTCTGATTCTTGATTATTACAGTTAATTTTGTTGTCAGGTGATTTTGACACAAGACGTGGTTTTTAAAAATATATCTTCTTGTGACTCAGTTAAAAAAAAAAAAGAAAAGCCGACAAAATAAGCTTTGACTGCGGGGCTTCTCCACTGATGATTCAAATCATCGAAATGTAGGGAGCAGTCCTCATACATACTGTAAAGACCACAATGACACACAACACCAATTTCAACAAAAGTAGCTTTGTTGCCATTCAGATGTAGCAGCCGCTCCTCAGCATTGGTCTTAATGGAGCCTTTATACTGCTGTTGTAACAGCTTATTGACTTATGTTCCACACAGTGCAACAGAGTCTCTTGGGAGGATGAGGAGTGTAGCCCTAAGGATCTAACTGGAGTTCATTAATGTTAGCCACTCAGCCTTCCTGTCCACACCAGCTCCACCTCTTACTGTTAACTTAGACATGCACACACAGGCTAGAATGAATTTTACATATATTTACTGACTTTATTATTTTCACCACTATTTGCTCAGTGGAAAAGTAAAAACCTGTTTGGGACTTCCGTGGTGGGTATTTCAGTGTCCTCTACTTGTCTTTGCGAGTTGTTTCCACCCCAGTAATGTGTGAATTTCATTTTGTCCTTGGCTGTGTGTTCAGGGGTGGTTGCAGCTAAGATAAGGGTTCCTGCCTACCTATATATCAATAAAATATTATTCCACCTGGAAGATTACTGTGTAGCCTTTAGCTGATATTCATAGATTGTACAAGGTGTACTCTCTCTCCTCTCTCTCCTCAATCCTTCATCCCCCCCTTCACTTTCACTCTTTCCCCCCATTTTCTATCATTCTCACCTCCCTCTCACTCCTCTCTCTGCCTCCCCCTCTCTCTGTCTCTCTCTCCCTCACTGTGCTGCTGCCTGCAGATAGTAATTAATCAGGGGATCGATGTGAAGCCTATCTCCAGGCTGAGGCGTCTATAATGTCGATAATGCTGCTCGATGGCCTCTCTCCCCGGAGAGCTGATAGTCGTCAGGACGAAC
This sequence comes from Plectropomus leopardus, assembly GCF_008729295.1. Taxonomy (NCBI): domain Eukaryota; kingdom Metazoa; phylum Chordata; class Actinopteri; order Perciformes; family Serranidae; genus Plectropomus; species Plectropomus leopardus. The sequence continues at coordinate 25,054,937 of NC_056476.1, read as the reverse complement.
ACGCTTGACTTTGCATGGAGCAGCATGGGCTGCGTCAGATAGGCTGTTGCTGTTGTGCTTGTGTGTGTGTTTGTATGTGTGTTTTTTGTGTTCATACCCCACTCATATGCATCCATGTCAGACTTAACTCACATATAGCAAACACGCACACACACACACACACACACACACACATCTTTTTAGGTTGACTATCAAAGATCAGGTCAAAGAAAGGTGTGTGATTTTGGTTATAAAGTTGGTACTGCCCATCATAAGCATTGAACTGGTCCCACAACATCACCAGGAGGCTCAACAGGAAGTTGTGGGCTCCTTTCTTCATACACTCTAACTGCTTTAGCTTGATGTAATTATTGAAGGTCTGATCTGGATTTTTAGTCTGGATTTTTCCGGTTCCTCAGACTAGCTCGTAACAAAGCTATCTGCTTACCAATTCAAGCTTAAACTTACAAGTTTAAGTTTTTGTTGTTTTTAATCAATCAGGTGGATCCTGAACCATAAATTAACAATATTTTCTAGATCCAAATAACAAAATCAGTATACTTAAAGCTGTGGTTGACAATCGTCTGGAAAAGGCACACAAAAAAATGCCAGAATTTGAAAATACAGCCAGTCTCCTGCAGCTCTTCCCTTTCTTCTTTCTGTCCAACTAGCGGGTTCACATGAAACGCAGAAGTATCAAGAATCATGCTATTTTTCTTTCGAGCACTGGCCACTTTCTTTGCCATGTTAACCAGTTGGGCTGTTCACACTGGACGTGGAGCAGCCCCAGGCTCCGCACTGTCCACAGCCACACCCAATTTTTAGCATCAGTTTCAGCATCTGGTCTTTTTTTTCAGCTTGCAAATCTGGCACACACACTGATAATATATTATGAACGATATAAACAAATATGAAATATGATATAAATGGTCTGGTTATGGTAAATGATAAAATATGCATCCAGTGCCTCCACATATTTTTCAGTTGTTTCAAAACAGAAAGCGAGAGGAGAGCAGACACTCAAGCAGACAGAGACAGAGCTCTATGAGTGATTAGAAATGAACAAAACAGCAGAATTGCTTACTAGCTGGCGCGGAGAAATTCTCTTCCCGTGCAGCAGTTTTATAACAAACGACATATTGCGGTGCTTCCACATCCAATGTAAGCATGTGGTAAGCCCCTCCCACCAGACAAGCACTGGGCATATGCATGCACTTTTTATTGTAACTTGTATGACTAGTCATTCCTTACAACCAACCCCATCATGATTCTGATCTTGATGGCAATATATAGCAGCAAATCTATGAGAAGTACCGTCCTGCCTTTTTTGCAAACTTGTGGGCCTGTAAAGCCCTTTGAAATGACACACTGTGATTCAAGGCTCTAGTTAGCTACATAAACATGAACTTGAATTTGTCACAGCCGTGAGCCTTTGGCTACAGTTAGCAGAAGGCTACATTTTTAGTGACATTGTCAGTCCATCCCTGAAATGCTTTGCTGATATTTGCACATCTGTTGCTTCATTTATTGTCAGATTCTCTTTTTGACAAGTCCGGAATAGTTATTTTTCTACAGCATTTTCGGCCATCGAATCAGGCTTTTACCATGTGAAGGGACATGCAGGTGCATTTGCATTTGTAGAACAGCCAATGGGAAAACCCTCTTTCTGAAATGACCTGTGATTGGCTAATGTCTCTTGTCATGAGCTGGATTTTGTTGAATTACAAAATGCTTAAATGTTATGATGTGTTTTCTGCCCAATGATGCCCAAAAAAATCCCTAATCTAGCTCTCTCAAATATCAATATTGGCACTGGCCTCAAAATTTCAATATCAGGGTGACCCCAAGCTCACTTGGAGAAGTGTGCACCCCAGGTAGGCAATTTGTGTCTTTTTGTTCCTGGTCAAACCGATTCTCTCAACCAAATTCCTGTCAGTCTCCAACTATACTGTAAGAAAAGGAAAATATTAATTAATATAAAAAAAAAAAAAAAATCAGTATCAGTCGAGCTCAAGTCTACATGTCCAACACTCTTGTATGTTTGCTTTAATTAAATTTGAATCACAGAGATTGAGGCTTTGGATAAATGACTTGTAAATCACTGTAGTCAGTCAGATTTTACGATGCAACAAGAATGTGGCAGTGAGGTGCCTGACTGTCCTGGACTCAGGCATCTGCAGAAATGGAACTGTCACAGCAATCATAGACCTGCAGGATAGCTATGAAGTCTTTATACTGTATGGCGGAGGTGTATGACAAGCAATGAGCTTTTATGAGTTTCATTGAAGTGGTATTATTAGTGGCAGTGCACAGTACGGGGTATAGGACATGGGTTCCTCACATTTAAAAAAATTCAGCTTGAGGTTCAGGTCTGGTGACACGTGGGAGGAAGCAGTTTAGAGAGAGGGCATCCGTGCGTCATTGCCGCTGCCCTGTGTCTGCAGGCGATCAAAGCAGCCAAAGAAGCAGCAAATATGAAAGACATGGAAGGTAAAGGCATCCCTTTCCTATTCAAAGCCCCAATTACATGGTTGAATTTCTTTTATAAAAGAAAAAAATAAAGATAGCTTTAACAGGGACCTCATCTCAATAAACCTCATCATGGTTTCCATACACAAGGTGGGGTGGGGGAGGGGCTGTGCTAGACAGAGAGCTCACAGCATAAACATTCCCCTCCATATCTCTTTTGTCATTTGCATATTTACAGTCTGCCATGCTAATCGTGTTTATTGGGGTGTATAGCCTAAGTACTGCGCATGAGCTCAATAGGGGAGGATAGCTTCGTGCCACAGTCTGCTCGGTAGAGGTGCTAGGATAAAAATTGCCCCCAACCCCCCATTTCTGGAAATAAATGGCTCCTCCTGCAGTAATCCAATTTCAAAAGACAAAAAGAGCTGTCTTACGTAACTAGGACAGCACGGGATTTTGCTAATTATGGTGTTAATGCACAGTGAAGAATTCCCCTGATTTCAAACAAAGGCCACGATTTGTGAAGATATTTTTTGTGTCGATTGGGTGTTGTGTAGTTGAGCAAGTGCAGTTCTTACAGTATCACATCATGAAACGGCACCGAATCTATCACTATGCAAGGTGATGGATGTGTGGCTCACAGGAAATATAGTATTTGTTCACTTGACTGCATGTATCAGAAAAAAATGCCAGAAAAAATTACACACCATGTAAAAGCTATCAATATGTAAAGGTGTTCAAGGTGGATGTCTCAGTGCCTAAGGCTGGCTTGCAAAGGTAAACTATTCACTCCCTTATTTGCATTAATCAAAAAAAAAAGAAAGAAAAAAAGAAAAAATCCAAGGAAACCAAATCCAGATTTGCACGATTTCACCTTGAGCACGTAGATTTCATTGTCAGCCCCGGTGTGCTTTTGCACTGGAGTGTTGAGAACAGTTAAGTTAGGTGGATAACTGCTAAAGCCCCCTCATTTTTCCCCTGTCAGATTTCTGCTTTCATACAAAAGACATAAGGTTGTCCTCTGTCGCCGACTGGCCGAATGAGAGAGGCGTACAGTCCCGGCCTCGGCTTTAATTGCCGGTGTCAGAGCTGAAACATGGCCGAACAGGAAATGATCAAGTTAATGAAACGTTTTAATTATTCAACATAATTGTGGAACGTGACGAGCGTGTCGGTGAATCCCTGGCCTGGCTGTTCACACAAGGTGTTTCTCCAACACACACACATTCATATACCAGCTCTCTCTCTCTCTCTCTCATTCCCTTTGTCTCACCCACATTGAACACTTGCCTTCCCATGGTGCTCTCCCTCATCTTTATTACTCGCCGTTCTCTTCAATGATAGAATGAGTGAGATCAGTCTGTGTTATAATTACTTGCCCTTGTCTGCTCGGGGTCGTTACTCCGAGCCGCCCACCTCCTCCTCCCGCCGAGCCTGTATGCCGACCGGCCTGAGCCCCTGCAGCCATTCTGCACATCACTGCAGGGCTGACGGGCACTGGCGTATCGATCTGAGAGCCGGAGAGCACAAGAATGAAAAGAAAGAGTCTGTTCCCTCATTCTCCGTGGCTGTGTCTCTCTCTAATACCACGCACACACACATATTCGCCAACTGTGCACGGCAGATAATTAAAGACAACTAAAACAAACATGAGGATATCAGTTCATCAGCACGCCTGAGACTGCTTCCTATCTCGCTCTACGTCTTTGGTCGCTCCTCTCTTCCTTCCTCCTGTTTCTTCATCTTGACATTCCTCTTCTCTCCTTCCTGCCCCTTTTTAGTTCCCCCCCATCACCCCGTCTCTTCCTTGCCCCTTTCCTTCCTTCCTTTCCTACCTTCCTCTTTCTCTCTACCCCTCCCATCTCTCTCGGCTGTCTCTGGCAGAGCTAATTCCCTCCTCAGATGGTGCGGCTCTCATTTGCATACTTATCAAAGTGTTTGGACTATCCGACAGAAGCTGTAGGAAGGTGGGGTCATTAATATGTTAATTACCCCCCACCCTTCTCCCCACTCGCCTTTAGACGGCGGCGCACCATCCACATCCTCCACCTCTCTCTCCGTTTCACACGCAGCCTTTGAATGTTTGAATATCCTCAGAGGCCCTGCAAATGCCATAAGACTCTGTAGACACTCACACAGGGGGTTAGGGGAGGTTTACAGCTATCTATAGTGGGTGTGTATATGCGTGTGTGTGTGTGTGTGTGTGTGTGTGCATACCCTGTAAGCTACCATCAATTACATGTCCGTGGTCATGGATTAGCAGCATTTGTACCTATGTTCACTGGACATTTTTGAGCCATAACATGATCTGGTTGTGCAACTGACTGCTCACCAAACCCCTCCCCCAAAGCAGGCCCAAGAAGCCATGGATTTCTCCACATGCTGAAGCGTAGTAAGAGCATTTCTCTGTACTTCAAAAAGGTGTAAGGACGAGATAAAACAGTGTGTTTATCTACTTGAACGTAAGCTCTGATTGTTAGCATGCTCAGCTAATAAACCATGTGTTAATGCTATTGCCATAGCCAAGGAGCATATGATTATCTAATTACATTAGCATGTGGGGTTACAGGTTATTATTCTTTTTTTTGAAAAGCCCTGTTCACATCTAGCAAAACCACGTCTACTATTCCTCACTGGTGTGGAAGCTGGTCCAGGTTGCTATTTTTTCTAATGTAGGCAAACAGTAGCAGCTCTCTCATTGTCTTTTTTGTATTTTTGGAAGTTTACTTGTATATTACCCCCAACTACAGTCAGTGTTAGTATTTGAGATAGCCTCGTGTGACATTTGCTAGACAGTTTAACAGTACAATCAAGTAAAGCAAACAAATAGGCTTATGCTAAACGGACATAACAGTTTGATGCTACAGTTTCCTTCTACTTATAATGAAAGGACAAAGTAGCCCTACACCACCGTACAGTAATAATGCTGTTTGTTTATTTCCATGTTTCCTACATGGATCAACTACTGGTTATGATGCTAAAGTTTTGTCTGGAACATGTAGCTTTAGCCTCAGTCTCAGTCAGCATGATAGTTTGTATATAGCCATCAAGTGCATATTCAAGTTTCAACCCCCTTTTTAAAGATCATTTTTAATGATTGAACTGAAAACTTTTAAACATACACTGAAGAGTGTGTTTTCAGCAAACTCGTCTGCAACCATAGGATGTCAAATAAGGCAGCCTGGTCAGTGGCCCTTGGCTTGTGTTACCAAACACAAGGAACCTTTTAGGGTTTGTATGAGATGCACTGGGTTTTGAACTAACTCCAACTTAATCTTTTCCACGACAATAACAGACAGAGCAGAAAATCCAAGTAGGATGGGAGTTGAACGGTTAAATACACACTGGACTTTCACCCAGGAGACTGGTGTTTGTGTCCTGTGTTAAACCAAAAGTCAACTTTTTGTAACTATGTAACGTAGTTACTGGCATAGGTCATGTGACATACTCTTTAAGTTACTGTAAAAAACATAGTTATTTTAATCCAAATGATCTTTTTCCTTTACCTACCCTATAATTGTTGTTGCCTAAACCTGAAGTAGTTTTGGCAGTGAAACCTACATACCCTCTGAAGTCTAAAGTTTTTTGAAAGCCTACCTAGAGTGTCATAGTTTGAAGCATGGGGCCACTGACCGAGCTGCCGTCTTTGACAACGCGTTCTCACTTGGGAGTAAGAACGCGTTGTTTCAGCCAAGTCATGGAGGTAATCTTTGCTTAATTTGCTGATCAAATTTGCCACTATTATCACTGTAAACTGCATATGAGCTGTGCAAGAACTAAAAGGTTAGCAGGCATAGCAACAGTTACTATGGGAGTCAGGACTTAGCAAACTGTTAATTGCTAACCCAGCAATGAGTTTGAACCTTGTCTAAAGGAATATGTCCATGAGACAGTTCTACAAATTGATATAATGCACTATATATAGAATTAAATCCTGGCCTTCACCAAAGCACAGCTAATGAAGTATCACTCCATTCAAAGTCCTAAGCTACACAGTAGACTTAATCTGCATACTGTACAGGATGCTGTTCCCATGTCAGTTAAAGTAACATGATTACAACAACTGTCCTCCATAAAGGTTCCAGGGTCAGTGGTTAAGTCACTCAGCTGAAGGAGTGGGACATCTTGTTAATTCTGATTTATCTGCTCATGAACAAAGGTTAATGGGTCATTTATGTGTTGCCTGTTATAACAAAGCTTGGTTGGCAGTGCATCGCAGATGAGTCAACGCTGATGCAGGTGATTGACTGAGGCGCTTACAACAAGCAACTGTGGCTGACGATAATTAAAAATGGCAAGGGAAGTTATAAGCAAATGTTGGCACAGGGCATCTTGGGAGTTGACGTCCTTGATCAAGCTTGTTTTGCGGGGTGCTGTTTAAACCTTGCAGTTTGAATATGCTGCACGGGAATGCCAAAATCCACAGAATTTGAACATTTATTCAGTAACATGCCGGCAAACAGAGGTAAGTGGTTCCTAGAATGAAAGGGAAACATGAAAATAAATCAACATTTTTCTGTGGAACAGAAAGGTAACTAGGGACTCAAGTGTTTTCTAAAGTAGGTTTCAATAATTTAACCAGGAGAGTGAAGGCAGAGGAACTGTTACAGCGTCCCTGCTCACCTTTTTTGATTTTAGCTTTTCAAGGACTTTAACAAATTGTAACAGCCACCTCACTGAACATGTTTATGTTAAGTAGACTTTCAGTCTGTTGCTTTCACCTCTACAGTCCTCTCTCTCCTGTATGTCGCTGTGCCTCTGCCAGCACCAAGGGGTGGCTTTCTAGGTTGGTATTATGTGTGCTGGATAGAATGGGCGTAGAATGGACTATAGTGTATTATCACAGAGCCATCTACAGTAAATTGGAGATAAACAGTGTGATTTTACAGAGAGAGACAACAGGCTACCAACACTTGTTTTGCACCCTCTATTTTGTGAGTGCCTTTCCTTTGTCTGTCCTTTCCTATGGGTAACATAAACTCTCAGAAGTAAGGGTTCAAAAGGGTTTTTTCCTAAGGGGCTAAGGTTCTATCCAGAACCTTTTGCTTCTGAAGAACCATTTTGTTTAAGAAAGGGTTCTTCAAGGGTTCTTTTTAAGGCTAAGAATTACATTTAAAACCCTTTTCATCTTCACTCTTAATACCCATGTGTCAAATTGCATTTTCAAATGTGGATGTATCTAGAAGCTCTTTCTTTCATTTTACTTTTGTTTTTTTTGTCTTTAATTTTTTTTTAATTTCCCATGGGCACTTGGAACTTGGCATTTATATTCGGTTCTAATCTCTTATTTTCGATGGCCAACCCTACTGCACCACTGAAATATAAAGGCCTATAGTATTGACTCAATAAAATATAAGCCTCCTAAATGCACAAATGTGAACCATGAATGTTGCTGTCTCCTTTGCTGACCGGTTACACTAAAACAAAGATTAGCGGGAAAGAGGTCTGTGGGTAATGTAGAAAATTATTATTTTCAGAGCGTTGTTGAATCCTTCAGAGTCTTTAAACCAAAGATAATTTGATTCAGAACCTGAAAAATTGGTTCTCAAGTTTTTCTTGTCTTGAAGTGTGAATCATGATGACATCAGTGGGCATGTCATATTTTACAGGTTGAAAAGAGCAGATGGAAAAGGCAACAATGGAGCAGTCACAAGAGAAACTGTCAGAAAAAAAGCATGCAGTGGTTTGAGTAATAGTTGGCCCATGCTTGTTTTAGGGTTAAAGCAATAATCTGTATTAATACCAGATGCAAGAGTTTGCAGGTAGTCAATGCAATTGGTTATTTTGCTACTAGTTTTTACATCTGTTGTGCATTGTGCAAAGCCTTTCACTGCTGACATATGCTTGATTATTATGTTTCCTATCAAAACTGGTGGAAACGCAGGCTGCTTCACTAGAGAGCACCAAGGTTCCAGGACTCTTGAAAGGAACCGATTCAAGACCAGGAGATAATCTGGTGGAAAAGGGGTTTCACAGTTGGTTCAGAGTGGGACCTTTAACAGATGGTTCTAGGTACAAATCTGTATGTTGGGTTTGAGGTACAAGCCTCTGGAAGGGTTTATATACCTTTTATGTAAGATTCTACCAGGAACCAAAAAGGGTTTTCCTATGGGGACAGGCTAAAGAACCCTATATTGCTACTATTGAGCACCTTTACTTTTACATGTGTAAGACAGAACAGAGTTAGGTCAGTTTGGGAGGTGCAACAGGGAGGAGAGGGCTTTGATAATTGTGGAAAAGGAGGAGAGAGGAGGAGAAATGTGTTTGTACAGTTTTATAAAAAAAACATACCTTTGGAGACTGGATGGAGTAATTAGGACAGAAGTAAAGGAAAGGCAAAGAGATTAGATAAGCCGAAAGGTGAGATGAGGGGAGCCCTCACCTTGTTCTTAGCAACAATAAAAACCTCACAAATCCACCTGGCCTTGCCTCTGAATACATATTTTTCTCTGTGCCAAACCGAGAGGGCGTTCATTTCAACCCACACAGGGCAGACTTAACAATTACTCTCACTTTGAACGCAATTTCCTTGCTGGGGGAAATGATTGACAGATTGTATCCATGGTGTCAGGGGGGCAGCCACGCCCCTCCTGACTAAGGCAGAAATTAGAGAACAGTAAGAGCTAAATTACACCTTAGCAAAGACCTCTGGCAAGAGGACAGGGAGGGAAGCATGATGAATGAGGAAAGGATCAGAACAGAAAGGTAGAGGGTGAGTCGCGTGGGAGCATGGAGACGATTGGAGGAACAGCTCGGAAATACATTTGTAGCCACACACAAGCACACACACAGATGCGGGTAGACACACAAACACACGCACCGAGGTAATGGGTCTGCAGTACTATTGGAGTGCAAAGGGAGAGACACTTAAATGCCATCTCTACAGTTGGGATGCTATTTACTCCCTCTCTCTGTCTCCCTCTCTCTCTCATTCTCTCACACACACACATACACACACACACGCACACAGTCATCTCCGCTCTCCCTACTATGTCATGCTCTCAAAGCACTCAGACTGATATGAGAGCAGCAGGCAACCAGTAGAGTGGCACAATGAGTCTCAGGGTATCTACAGTGGAAAAACTCAGCAGCAGCACTGGTTTGTACACATTGTGAAGCAAAAAAAACAGCTGATGGACATCTACTGTGGCTGCTCTAGAAATTTTTCTTATCAGTCCATATTTGGTCTTAAAGTATAGGTCTGGTGATATGCTATATTTCTGTTTCTTTCGACAGAACAGAACTTAAAGAGGCCAAAACCAATCACCTGATCTAACTTAATATGTCATCTGTGTTTATCAAAACCCAGATATTATAATTGGAAGTGTAGATCTCCCCATGCATAGTCACTGGGTTGAAGAGCTAATGGTTCATTTGAAGTTGGATAGGCTCGAGCATTCTGCTCAGGGTTCAGTTAATAAATTCCATAAAGTGTGGCAAAGTATGTCTTTGCAACAAGAAATATAAATAAAAGCCTGCAACTGATAATCATAACTGCATAGAATCACTGTAAAATATTTACAATTTAGAAATGAATTATTTTATTTTTGCATGTGAGTTTGTTTTTTGCTCATTTATATATTTATATTGTTTATATTTATTGCTATTATGTTTTCTTTCTTTCCATTTTGGTGTGTTGGCCAGCCTACCAGCAGGGTGGGTGGGATGCAGATGTTGGCATACTGTAAAATGTACGAATTGTAAATGTTTAGATATTACTTATTCCTCAGTGCCATAGAGCTCCACTGTTCTGAGAACTATTAAAAACACATCAACAAGCCACACAGTTGCACTGGGTGACATGTTTCTTCATTAAACACACAATGTGTTTGATTTTCAGTCAGTCCCATGCACACAGCCCTGCAGGAAATGCTCACTAAAGTAAATAACCTAACATGGAATAATCCTTATCTGAAAATAGTCCCAGACAAATCACTATTTATTCTGGTCTGAAAAATATTTTTTCAATGAAACTATTTGCAACCTGTTCTTACTTCCTCAGCATGAGCCAGTTGGCTTGACGTAGAGTGCCACAGACAGGATGGAGAAGTTGTGAAGTATTGAAGGAATACCTCATTCCCCAAATTACTGTTTGTATATCAGTTACTCCCCCCCATGTTACATTGAATTTTTAAAGAAATTTTTGTTTTTCTTGCATGCCTCAGTGAACGAAGAATCCAAAAACTGAGAAAATTCTTGATGAATTCATGTCATAAGGGTCCAAATTTAACAAAAGTAGAGCCATACCAAAACATCTGTTCTCACAATCAATTATCCCATTGTATGCCAACATATGCAGACAGCCCTTTCAAAAAGGAAGCTAAACTAAAAGTGAAACTCGCCTGTACTCTCCTCAAAGCCCGACTCCATTGACTAAAGTGATTTTGCCTTGCTGAACATGGGAGCTGCTGGTCCATCACTGTTTTGATCAGTTAGTGTTATATAATGACTGGTGAATCTGAACTAACCCTTAATCAAAGAACAAATCTGTTTTTGGATTCTTTATTCACTGTGGAGGAAGAAGAACAAAACAAAAAGGTTTCTTCATGAATTCAGTGTAACACTGGGTAAGTAACTGATGTACAAAAAGTCATTTTTGAGATAAAGTATTCCTTTAAGAAACCTACCATCCCATGGTTTTGGTCTCTCTTTTTTTTCCACTTAGAAAATAATGGAATAACACCAGACCTAGCCCTCAATTGTATATTTTTCTCAAAACAAGTAAAATATTTTCCGGTGATGTGCGTCTCACGCTTATGTGTTTCAGGAACAGTACACGTGTACTCAGGAACAGTGTAAATGTCAACAAAACAAGATTGAAACCAATGTTTTCTTGAATTAGGCTTATAAGCATCGCTGACATTTTCTCACTTGACTGGCAGATTTTGGCAGACTTATTTAGAGAAAAACAATATTCTAGGAGTCAACAGAAGAATGCAGTAAATTACTTGTTAATATGGATGTTCTGAGCGGCGTAGGGCGTTGCTGCCTGCTGGTGCCAAACCACTTGTGGCTGCTGTCTGATGGTCCACTAAGTGTTTGCTGCTAAGACAGATGGTGTACTGTAGGTTTACCTCTATGCGGGTAAAGTGCTGCCAGCCTGGCTTGGAGAGGCCTTGACTGGAGCAGAGCCTTCAGAACAGGCTCTTCACCTGGAGAGAGAGAGAGGGAGAAGAGAGGCAAAGGGCAGCACACTGACACACACATTCCCACGTACGTTCACACCTACATAGGCTCTCTCAATGCGAACTGACACAAATGTAGACATACAAGCCACACATACACACACACACACACACACACACACACACATCTCCTAAGCCCTCACACACACACAACCTACTTCACATGTAGAGCAGCGTTCCCAGCTGAGTGCCTCTCTCCAACCTGGCAATTTCAGCGGAAAGAGAATCCAGCTAAAGTACACAGGGCGTCATGCTGATTTCACAACAGGGGGGTTGAATGGCAGAATGGCCTCACTGCAGCCCTCGTTACTGATCCGGCAAGATCCAACTCATCTATTTCAATAGCACTCTATCATTGGCTCTTGTGTGTGCATATACGGATGGAACTAGATTGCAGAAGTCCCAGTTTTTTACGCCGTAGCAGTGTCAGATTGTTCCCGTTTATCCAATCCAGGACAGATTTAAAGTGTACAGACCTCTATGTTTAATTCCAATGAACGATGCAATACACACGCATGCACAGATACAATTCATACACAGAAACATTATGTACATGCACAACACCATCTGACAATGATGTTTTGGGTGACATTTAGTTTCTAGGTTGCACAAGATGCTCCTATAAATGAATCATGAGTAAATCTGTGAGGTGTGAATAATAGATGGGAGGAGAGGTAAAAAACAAAGGAGTGCTGTTATTATTTGTTAATAAGACACTCTGGAGCATCACTAACTAGATCTCATTACCACAAGCCACGCAGGCATGCACACACCCAACCACAGTCACACACACACACACCTCCAACCACCCCCACACATGCACACCTTGAGCATACACCCCACATGCCAAACACATACAGAAGTCTCTCATCCTGCATGACTATTTTTACCTATGAAGCCTGACGTTGCCTAGCACTCTGTAATTACATCCCACACTCCACCAACGAATGATTAGAAGCAATGATGGATGGGTTAACACTGTCACCTAAGGATGCCTCAGTGCAAAACTAATTACGTGACCGTACATGTGTCATATGCCTGATACATGCGATAGCCCACTCAGCCTGCTGCCATAACTGTGGAACAAGTGCGATAAAGGTGGACGACGTGTCTCCTGTTAATCAACAGATAAGAGATGATGAAGTAACTCGGCTGTTGATTGATAGATCTTTGTAGCTCAGCAGTGTGTCTTAAATATACACTTCCGAAATTACATAAAGAGCTTCTTTGATGGCATTTGGTTTTGAGTTTTCTGCATCAAACATTTGATTTAAAGGGATAGTTCATCCAAAAAATCAAAAATAAATATTTGCTGTTTTTTCTGTAGTGTTATTTATCATTTTAGATAGTTTTGGTGTGAGTTGCTGAGTTTATCGGCTGTAGAAATATCTGCCTTCTCTCCAAAATATTGGAACAAAATGTCACTCAGCTTGTGGAGCTCAAAAGGCCAAAAGAAACAATTAAAAAAACTCAACAGCAATGTCTCTTTTCAGAAATCATGACCCAGTTATTCAAGATAATCCACAGAGCTTGTGGCAAGCAGTTTCATGTGGGCACTATTTCCTTTTTACAAAACTTCAATTATCAGCTGTATTACGATGCACAAGGAAGCGTGCGTCTGGAAGGGCAACACAATTAAATAATTTTATCCCCATTCAAATTAACGTAGTGCTACACTAGATGTTAGTGGTTTAGCTGCAGAATGTTAGCTGCTAAGTAAGTCTCAAGTGTGCTCTCTTTATGGGTCCGATAATGTGTAATGTCTGGGTAGTTTCATACCCTGGAAATAGACCTTTTTTAGGTTTGTGCACCAATGAGCAACTTTCATAAGAATGCACTTTGGCCTCCAATGCTGTATCCAGGTCTCCATATATATCAATGGAATCTACTTCCAACCAATACTGTAGATTATATTTTTTGCACTTAGAGTAGCACAAGCTGAGTGCCTTCTAGATCAATTTCCATTTTAGAGAAGGCACACATCTCTACAGCCTGTATCTCCAACACTCAGCAACTAGCACTATAACAATCTAGACTGATAAAAAGCTTTACAAGTAAGAGGAAAATGTTTTGATTTTGGTGTGAACAGTCCCTTTAAATTTCTCTTGTTGCAAAAAAAGTTCTCTTTTACGTCATTTTGTTTGCTTAGCATGCTATATATCTTGTAGATGGATTTGAACATTTTACCGACAATCAATGCCCTGATTTCATCATCATGCTCCATAAAATCACTGTTTACTCACTTTTTTATTTATTACTATGAACTTTGTGGACATTTTTTTTAATAAGCACTGTTTTTTCTTCTCACAGCCAGGAAAGATAGCACTATGGACTTTCTGTCATGTATGGCAAGAAAAGTTGTTTAGCCTCTATGTCTCTGCATAGACACATTTTGGTATTATTTGAATCAGGAGATGGGGTGTGTGCTTGTCCGCCTGTACATGCATGCAAAGTGTGTGTTTGTGTGTGTGTGTGTGTGTGTGTGTGTGTGTGTGTGCACGCACAGACAGGGATGTGAGAGGTTGCGTTTATGATTGCCACGGCTGCAGCTGGGGCTGTGGGCTGAGTAATTGCCTGTCTTGGTAGGGAGAGCGTGGTAGCGAGCTAAAAGTCAAGTGCTCTCTTCCTGCTGTAGACCTCATTTGGATTCCACATAGCTAGCTAGCAAGCTAACGCCAGCCTTGGGCCTGTATTATTCATAGCTTGACAGATAGCTCTCACTAAAAGCATTGGAACTGGGCCAGGTGGTGATGGAGCGACAGGGGGAAGCGGCACCGCTGCAGCGCACTCTTTGCCTGCCAGGGGGAGAGGATACAGGACAGGAGTAAAGGATACGAAATTGAAGATAGAAGGGAGCAGCAGGGAGATGAGCGGTTTTAACAGAAGCAGGGAAATGTTATAAGTAGGATAGGAAGAGGAAGAAGAGATATAGAGATGAAAAGACTGAGGAGGTGAAGAGGGGACAGGGGGTGAAGAAGGAAATCAGACAGAATTATCAGAAGGCCATACGAAGTTAAAGAACTACAAGACGTTAAAGCACAGCTTACATTATAACAGAGATAGAGGATGAGTGCGCTAACCACAATAGGATGGAAATGGAGAGAAGGCAAGAGCAGAAACAGACGAGCGAGCAAAGCCATTTCGAATAGAGGAGAGAAAGAGGCCCAGGAAAAAAAAAAAAAGAGAACAGGCAGCCATCCACCCCCGCCAAGCTCAGCAACCCCTCTGCCTCCATGTGCAGAACCAGATAAGGTCGCATTAATCAAAATCTGCCACTTCCCCTTCCAAAAAAACACCGTCTATGCCATCAACCCCCCTCTGTGAAGTATCTGTCACCGAAACGGAAATTTCCATATTTAATGGGAAAGCTTTATATCACCAAAAAGCCAGTGTGGGCTGAGGGTGAAAAGAACAGAGTTGGTTGGATCTGTCAGCTCTGTCATTAGCTTCTACACTTCAGACTGCGCGTGGAGCCTTGGGGTTCATTTCAGTTTGGCTCTGACACTATTGTTATCATTAAACAGTATGATGAAGCTGGACTCAGATTGGTCCTTGTCTCATACAACTACAATCACTTGTGTAATAATAGTATATTATCACAATACGATATTGACTATTCGTCATCACAGTCTCTTTCTTAGCACATTAAAGAGTAGGTTTTTTTTCCCAACAGCATATTCTGTCCTCACATGAATCTCGAATGCAATTTAAAACACGCTTTGAAAGCATTTCAAAACCAAGGCCGCCAAATTTACAGTGGCATGCACATGCGACTTCCCTCGTCATGCCTTCTTCTCTGATGCCATTTGTTTATTTTTCCCTTTGTAATTTTCCCCCCTTATTTGCCTCCTGTGCATATTATGACAAGCCTGCAGACTACCTTTCCGACATTACCCGGCGTCAGATAAACAGGTGGTGTTTACGCAATTTTTTCATCCTCCTGTTTTTTTTCTTTTCTTGTTTTCTTTTTTTTTTTAACTGCCTCCCCGAGGAAAGACATCAAAGGGAATAACAGATCATGTGCGGTGAGTGCGTTGTGTGCCACGGGGGCGGGGGGGTGAGGGGGGGGGGGGGAGGTGGGGTTTGGCAAGAGGGGGCAGGCAGCTGCTTAGGGCCAGCTCCAGGCCAGGCACATCCTGACCTCTGACCCCTGAACCCCCCACAAGCCCTCCGTGATCCCAGCCTCCCCCTCCCACCCCCGGCCAGCCCTTCCCTCAGAGCAGCTGCCAACTAAATTACATCAATGTCAAAAAAAAAGCCCTCCTCCTCTGCCGGGGAGATGGAGCCGGGTAAACATGACGCAGAGTGGGAATCACAATGTAGCACGGGAAGGGCAGACACTTTGGTCTGTATGCCAGAATTACAGTAAAGGATAACTATAGATTAGATTTATTTTATGGCAAATGCCATGAAAAGACCGAAACTGATAACGTGTTATTGTGTCTTTCAATACATGCCTCTTCCTCAGCTGGTCTATTAGATGGTTCCTACTCAGGTACATTTTAAAAATTACACCTAAAATACGTATGTATGTTTAAGCACTGCGTTTCATCTCATTTAACTTCAGTGCCCATTAAGGGTCCACCGATATTGGTTTTTCACGGATGATATCGATACTGATTGTTAGTAGTTCATGAGACCAGTAACTAATATTGGGAACCGATATGCATTTACAATAAAACAAAAAATCTTTCTGTCAATTTTTAGAATTTGGAATAAAACAAACTCAAAACTTTGCCTTTAGCAAATGAAACGTCCAACATCATATTCAGCAAGTTCCCAGCAACTTTTTAAAATTTTTTTATAAAGTTATGAAAATGTATTAAAAATTTTTTTCTTAATAGTGAGACCTTGCTTCTTTTGTTTGTATGATGTGAAATTAAATTCAATATCTTTGGGTTTTGAACTTTTGGTCGACAAACAGCAATTTCAAGATGTTACCTTTGACAAACAGTTAATTCATTACTCAAGAAATGAATTGACAGATTAATCAATAATGAAAATAATCAGCCGTAGTTAAGCTACTCATTCCAGTGATTCTCACCATAGATTATGACTAATGCATCCCTTCGGCTATTATTCAGTGTAAGAAGCAAAGACTGAATGAAGGGAGAAAGTATTATATGCAATCGGCTCACAGTCGAGTTTACCTTGGACTTTCTATTCATTCACATCTGCTCGTCTCTGTCAGCTCATCCAAATAAACAACTATTATGACAGCCTACACTGTGGCTTACACAGACAAATGGACAAGCTGGAGGAAAGAATCCCTCTTCCAAAATGGCTGCTGGGCTAGCAGCTAACTAGCTGGCCTCTCTGTGTGTGTCTGAGTTGGGGTGATTGATTGAAGTCATTACGCTGGTGGAGAGACTCCTTACCTGGCTAATCCAGGAGTGAATTTAGCTGCAGCATGACAGATAGCCGCATTACGCCCCCAGAATCTGCTGCTGGATGAGCTCTACTGCTCAGGACCTCCACTACCATATTATGCAAAATGACCTGTATGATACACATTTCAGTAGTTTTACAGATCCATCTTAAAATCCCCAAACTCAGAGTCTCACTCAGCTCAGGCTAAAAACAGAAATGCTTCATAATTTGATGCGTTACATCATAATATTGTGGGGCGAAAAAATACACAACAAGTACTTGTTGTAATACATGTTGTTGACACCTGTGTCACATATTTCTGAACCAGAATCAGAATCGGTTTTTGATGCAAACATTAAACTTATAATAAGCATATTAATAAAAAATAAGACAAAGTAGTGCAACACTCAAGAGCTTGAGTACAGAATAGAGAAATTTAAAATAAAAATATGGTTGAGATACTCTTAAAAAGTATGATAACATGACAAAATAACAGAACAACAACATGACAACATTTTGTGGAATTCTTCAGCCCCTAAATGACCATTTGTATATAAGTAACACACTCCAGATTATGTTGATTTCATTAAGAAAACTTTGTTTTTCTTGCATGCCTCCATTTAATGAAGAATCCAAAAACAGAGACAATTTTAGGTTTAAAAGTAAGACGGCTCCTGCTCCCTTCAAAGCCAGACTCCATCGATAAAAAACAGCAACAGTAACAAGGGAGCTGCTGGTCTGCTTGATTTTATTACTGTGCGTCCTTTGTAAATCTCAACTAATCATTTTAAACACCAAGGGTTTTTGTAAAAAATCTCGCATTTTCCTTCAATTCAACAATATTTTTCCTATCAGTTGACTGTTTAGTCTGACTAAAAGTCTAAAATCCAAAGATATTTATTTTACTGAGACAATAAAGAAAAAGAAAATCCTGAAAATTCAATAATTATTTTTATCAAATGTCTCATCAACTTATTGTTTCAGCTCTTTCCCAGATTTCACAATATTGTGACCTTCACGCTCTAAATTTCCTAAGTCCTTTCTCTAATTTCACACAATCTATATAAGAGTTTTGTATCTCGTCTCGTGCTATAGCAAAAACAAAATAGCAGCCCTGACCTGTCTCATCCCATCTTCAATGCTCTCAGCTCCATTCCCCAGGTCCCCCCACCAACCACACCACAGCTGCTTGATGGGACTGTATCAGCGAGGCGCACAAACAACCTGTGAGGAGGTTTTTCTCCAAGCGTGAATAACAGTTGGCAGATACGGATAAAAGCAGCTAAAGGGGGGCAGCTGAGGTCTTGGATAGGCTCTGGGAGCGAGGATAAAATGCAGGAAGATGTCGCTAGGCGCATGCGAGATGTCCGCTAGAGTCATTGTTAGCTACTATGCCGGGTGGGGATTTGACTAAAGTTGGGTTTATTAGCTGCAGGCAGCAAATGTTGGAGCTGGAGGAGTGGATGGGCAACAACGGGCTTATTGAACCAGTGAGCTGAACAGCATGTCTGTTGGGCACTGATGCCTCTTAGCGACTTTGCCTCTGCACCCGCTGCTTTAAACACATAAACCATTGTATCATCAAGCAAACTGTGAATTTCGAATTTGTTGAAATACGCAAGCAAACATGAAAAGATTACACTTGTATGGTGATGTCTTTAGTGTAAATCCAAGTGGACATGTCATTTCAGTGCGTTCACACACGCATCATATATGTTTCACTGACACTGAGGATTATTTCGACACTATGAAGTAATATTTCATGAGTTTTAGGTGCGTGTATGTGTGTGTGAATGAGCCACAGCAGCTGATATGCGAGCGGGGAGCCTGAGACGACAGAAAACGCCCCAAATTGCAGCGTCTGCCATGCGCTGAGCCTCCTGCACCAAGACACTGTCTTTTGTTCTCCCCTGCTAGCGGGAGAAGCCTGACAGCTCTGAAATGATCCTCTCTCCTCTTTCATACACACACACATCTCTCTTATTCTTTTCAACTTCTCTACTATATATTTCCCAATTTTGCGTGCGCACAAAGGCGATACGCACACACATGCACAAAAGCATACATTCTGCCGTCTGTCTCGCTCCTATAGCCTCTATTTTTCCTCTCTCCCTGTCTGTCTTTCTCTCTCATTTCTCCTCACTGGCTTGCTGTGAGGATGGCGAATCCCTCATGGATTTCTGGAGGGTATCACCATGGAGACGGGGCTCTGCCACACGTGTCTGTAGATCCTCCTGCTGGATAGGGGGCACAGCCAGAGGTGGTGCATTCCCTCCATCGCTAGGCTGCTCCTTGGAGAGCGGAGGAAGAGACAACAATGAGCTGTGGATGAGGGAGAGATAGGAGAAAATGGGAAAAGGGTGGAAAA
The DNA here is from genome assembly GCF_008729295.1 of Plectropomus leopardus. NCBI lineage: Eukaryota > Metazoa > Chordata > Actinopteri > Perciformes > Serranidae > Plectropomus > Plectropomus leopardus. The sequence goes on along the minus strand of NC_056476.1, from coordinate 25,035,566 downwards.
GTAAGTGGTGGAGATGCAGAGAGAAATTGGTGTGAGAGAGGGATTGAAGTAATCTATACTCTAAGATATACAGCATACGGAGGAGGTGGTGAAAGTGAAAGTATGGAAGTAAAAGGAGCAGGTGAGGTGAGAACAGAGAGGGAGAAATAAGAGGTGAGAATGTTGGGTGACAGGGAGAGATGACGCGAGAGAGAGAGAGAGAGAAAGAGGAAAAAGCAGCAGTGAGAGGAGGCAGAGGGAAAGGCAACAGCCGCCTCATCCCTGTGTCAGGGAGACAAATAGCGTGTGATGCTAATGACTGGCTAAAGCTTTTGCCCCTGCTGAGAACAGCCGCTAATATGACTGCTAATAAAAGTGGCGTGGAACGCTGTCGCATTCCAGCAGTCGCTCAACTGTCGCCCAAAATTAGCCAAACGGGAGCTTTCCTTCTCCTGCCGCTCCACTCTCCTGTCTCACATTAACGCTCCAGAAATGGGACCCTCTCTGTACCGCTTCCAGGAGGTTTTACTTTTGCGTTAAAGGGGCCACTTGTTCACACAGTAATAGAATTTGTTCCATCTTATAATGCCGAGGATGCCCACTCCATAAAATATGAAGTGGTCTTTTTGTGATCTGAGGCTCTTTTTCGTCTTTGATTGCTACCTCTCATACTGCACACTCCTTTTGGAGGATTTTGTGATTCTGCCAGGGGACAAAGCAAAAAGGAAACTTAGAATGGTACAGTATTTTCTTCCTTTTCTATGCACAATGCTTGCAGAATGCCTTTTCTTTTTTAATTTTAATGCCACCTAATTATTTCTGGAATTTTAATTGCCAAGCGCAGTGAGTGGGATGCATCGCCTGTGATGACGAATGTTGTAGCCAAGGTCACACAGCGACAGAGCCAGGGAACGTGGGATGGCGGAGCTGTGGAGGCTTCCTGTGGCTTAGTCATCACGGGGACTCAAGGAGCGCCGGGGCAAACACACCTCTCACGGTGTCACAACAACCTGACAACGCCTCTTAACACAAGTGTGATTAAAAGGCATTTACATAAGATGCTCTGCGGCCGCTTTCAATGAGCCGCAGCTTTTAAACAGGAGCCAAATACCTGCGCCATTGTAGGTGGAACTTTAGCGCGAAGCATGTCCGCTCTCTGTCATCAAAAGGCCTCTTTGTTTGTACAAACCTGACCTAAAATTGTGAAGTGCACTTGACTCCTTTTAAAGATACAATGAAAAAAACACATGCAAAACCCAGCATTTATTATTTGCTATCCATTAGCTGATGTTGCAAAGCAATTATAGCATTTCAGCACCTTTTTTTTAGTGTGATTCAGGTGCATTAAACAAGTATTTCACTAATACAAATATAAAGACGGTTCCTCACATAAAACTAGGCCATCTCTGCTGTAGAAAGATGCAGATGCTTTTGAAATCGGTGCTACATGACCGAGAAAACAGAGAAAAGGGACACTTTTGCTCAAGAGGTAGAAAAACTGTAACTACAAGAATGCATCGTGCCGTATTTAAAGCTCCCGCTGGTGGATGATGTCGCGCACAGACTGGTCTGTGTGAAACAATGGTGGTTTGTCGATCTCGTATTACATTTCTGAAAACGTTTGAGGTGAGAAATATACAAGTATCAGATCCTGGTTTATATTTAATCAGCGGTACTTAGTTTTTACTGGTTTACCTCTGTTTATTCAGCTTCATTTTTCACTGTGCAGGAAGCTGTGTGGCGCCCACTTCCTGTTCACAATCTCTTACTATTACAGAAAAACAGGAAGTATAAATATATTTCTGGAGAGATTTTTGGAGCGAGATAGGCAGCGTAGTAACATAGTCTTGATTTCTATTCCATCAACACTGTGATAACATAACAGAACAACACACCTAGTTTTAATGTTTGATTGGATTTTGGTCCAAGTTTGAGCATGGTAAAGCAGCGGGTAACTGTATAAGCTGTATACTCTTTGTCCAATGACCAAAGAGACAGAACGGGGGGAGGAGGGATATGTAGGCACAGGTTATGTGGAGGAAAGTTTACCACAGTTCATCAATACATATTACCCACATTGTTTTGACACAAGGGTGGTTGAAAATCTGCGAAATAACCCTTTAACACCCATCAGCCACAGAGCTTCGCAGCTGAATGCTTGACAGTAAGCGCTGCCTTAAGACTGCTTTATTGTTGAGATAAAAGTGGAGAGGCTGGACCAGCAGGACGGAGAGGGAGAGGAGCAGAGAGGGCCTACGTCTATGTACCATTCCCACACCACTTCTCCCTCTTCCCATCCCCGCTCTCCCCCTCCTCTCCTTCCTCCCACTCACCTATCCTCCTCTCCTGCCAGCCCGCCTCGCCTTGGCAGCCGCTAACCTGCTGGGACCGGCCCTTGATTTATTTGGAGAGGGCCCTGGAACGGAGGGGCCAGGATGAGTGGCATTTTAATGTGCTTTTGAGATGTTTGGTCACAAGCACTATTGATCACAGTGCCGCAGCACACACACACACCCCTCCCTCACTGTCCCGCAGACCCTCGTGCTGCCCTGGGGAGAGGTCTGGCTGTCAGGCAGGGAATGAGTTTCCATGCGGGCTTAGATTAATGAAATGAGGCCCCTGGTTGCGGGGGGTGCAGGGGGTCAGACCATTAAGGAATCCCTGGGCTGGGCGAGATTGAGCCTGCCAGCTGACTGTACGCTGACTGACTGATGGACATCCGGGACTGACGAGAGAGGCAGAGAGAGAGGCAGAGAAGGATGGATAGGATATTGGACTGTGGCACACACTGATATGAAAACCAGAGGAAAAAAAAGAGGGAACAGAAATGTGTTTCTAAGCCTGCGATCCACCACCTCGCCTTTTCAATAGTTACTCCACAAACAAAAGCAGCACACACTGACTAACAACTACCATTTTCTTAGTCTCACACACGGCCCTGTGCCATTCATTCACATCAGGTCTTACTCTAAGTAGCGCCGAGCCGAGGAAACATCCAGAGGTTGTAAAAATAGGAGCCAGGGATATTTCACAGCCGAGTGAACATGCCCAAAGCGTGTTTAGCTCTCTTACACTCCAGCCCGGACAAGGGGTTTATTTGATGGCCAAAACACTCAGCAGAACTCATCATAATTCTGACTGTGTGGGTGCTTTTGTTTCAAACGTGCCAAATGTGTGCACACAGCCACACACACACACACATACGCGCATACATAAATGTACAAACAGCAGCACATGTTGGAAAGTCACGCACATGCAGCTTACATAGGGGGGCGGGGAAGCAGCTCGGGGCTCTCAGAGGTTTGATGAGTGAAATGGATTAAGCCCCTGTGATCAATAGCCTGAGCGAATACACAGATTATCAGATTATCAGATTAGGATCTGTCCCCCTGCTGCCGAGGGGGAGCCAGAGAATACATTAAAACCTGAGGTGCCTCGGCGAGATTCAATTAATCAGGCTACAGGTTGTCCCCCCCCCCCCCCCCCCCCCCCTTACAGTCAATTCCAGACAAGCAGTTGTGTTTTGCTGCACTCAGTTCACGTCAGAACAAGGGCATATCACTCTGGAACAAAGTGTTTGTGGAGCACGCACAGTGATTTTCTTTTGCCTGGAGAACAAATTGGTGTTACCTGAATATAAATGAATGAAGATAAACTAAATCTTCTGCTTTGTTTGCTCCACAGATAGAGACTTTGTAACTGTTTTCAAGAAGAAATGGAGCATTTTATTATAATTGCCCAATAGTTAATGAGCACATGTCTAATTAAGGTTGGTTAAGCAAAGTTTAATATTTTTCCCAGCAGAAGAACTTAAGAGGCATTGCTTTCCTTGCAGTAAGAGGCTCTTGTTTCTCCATGTGCATTGTATTTCTTTTTGTAAACCACAGCACCTTAAAGGGATAGTTCAGATTTTTTGAAATGGGGCTGTATGTGGTATTTATCCATAGTCATTGTATTGCATACAGTAAATGTCAGTCAGCACCCCCTCAGTTTTAAGTTTTAGGCTGGAGTCTGACATGGAAGCCATGCAATATACTGCTGTGGACAGGGGCCGGCAACAGAACATATTTTAGCTACCAAAAAAAAAAAAAAATCAGCTATAGTGTATGCAATATTTAGGGTTTTTTCACCACTTTACCATTTTGACGGAGAAGCTGTTGACTGCCTCAGTTTCCCATCCACGGTCTTGTAAAAGCGACCAGACTCCACTGAAAAAAAACAATAATTTCAGCTGAACACACGTGCTGCTGGTCTACCGCTGCCTCAATTAGTTAATTAATATGTGTTATTATGTGACTTTGGTGAGTCTGAACTTACCCTTTAAATGTCAAAGTCACACAACAACATAAACAAAATATCTGGTCAAGGCAGTGGTAGACCTGCAGCTCCTTTGTTAATAACACTTAAATCAGTGTTTTTCTCAATGGAGTCTTGGTTTGGAAGAGAGCAATAAAACGGGCTCATTTCCAGTTGGAAATGACTGTCTGACAGGGAGGTAAAGCATTGAAAATACTGTCAATAAAGTGCACATTTAAACTGACACTGATTGACTTTTTGGGGGGCTTTTTGGTGGCTAAAATACAGGTTTTTTTTGCTGACTCCTCAGCAGTAGATTGCTTAACTTCCATGTTGGACTCCAGCCTGCTTCTCCAATCTAGGAGCACACCGACTGACGTCTACAGTATGTCGTATACTATCTATTCATAAGTAGTCCATTAAACCCCACTTTAAAAAATCTGAACTAACCCTTTAACACAGAGGCCTAATTGCAAATGAGCATTCGCATTGATGGCCAGGTGAGGCTACCAGCTAACAGCTGCCCTCTTATCTCTCCTCTGCAGTGTGTACGGCTGCCCCCTGGCCAAGAAGAGAAAGAGTCTAGACAGACAAACCCTGGAAACGTCCCCCAAGAGGAGCACTTACCTAGATGACATGGACAACTCCACCATGGAGGAGTGCTACGAGACAGATGGGACGGAGGAGATGGACGACAGGGAGGAAGAGGAGGAGGAAGGAGCGGTAGAGGAGGAGGAGGAGGAGGAGGAAGAGGGAGAAGTGGAGGAGGAGGAAGAGGAAGAGGTGGAGGGTTACATGGACTACAATGTAGAGCAAATGGAGCACGAAGAAGGGGAGGTGGAGAGAGGGGACGGAGATGGGGAGGAAGAGGAGGAGGAGGAGGAGGAAGAGGAGGTAGAGGTGGAGCAAGAAGAAGAGGAAGAGGGCGATGAGGAGAGGGTGGAGGAGGCAGAGGAAGAGGAGGAAGCGGTAGAGGAGGTGGACTATGAAGAGGGAGAAGAGGAGGAAGGAGAGCAGAGTCAAGGGCAAGGTGAGATCACTTTTTCATCATATTGTATTAAAACACATTGAATGGATGTTTAAAATGCTCTGAATTCACAAGAACACTTTTTAAAGGAATAGTTCATCATTTCAGGGAATATGTTTACTTCTGGCAGAGAGTTAATAAGAACATTGATACCTTTCTCACATCTAAGCCTTAAATTTGGGGCCACAGCCTCCAGCTGGTTAGCTTAGCCTAGCACAAGCACTGGAAACAAAGGGAAAGAGTTAGCCTGGTACTGTTCTAAGGTAAAAAAATCCACCCACAGAAACATTATCTTTAATTCTTAGTATTATAATGTTATAGCTCGTTTGTTTAACATCTTAAAACCTGGATCAGCTTCAGTTTTCTTGTGCTGCATTCAGATGCCTTTCACAAGTATTACAACCTTTTTAAAAGCTGAGGAAATATGCCTCAAAAACTATAGTTGCAATGATCATAGTTACATATCTAAATATTTGTTACAGAAGCACTTTTTTTTACTTTCCTTCAATTTTTTTAAAGTTTGTTTGTGTGGGTTTTTTTTTTTTTATAATTTTCAGGTAATTTTCTAGTATCTTTTTCTTTTTTTTTTTTTTTTTACAAATTTGTAGCAAATTTTTGGGATATTTCATCTTTAATTTCTCATTGTTCTTATCTTTCAAATTTTTTAAAATTTAAATCAAGCAAATTTGCTCAGGTTTAAAAGGGTTAAACCAAAGGGTAAAAACAACTGCTTGCCATTTATGTGGGGGTTTTGTGCCAGACTTTGTCTTGGCTTGGTTGCCAGGCAGCCAGGAGACACTCCAGGAAGTTACTGCGCACATGCCATGAATGTATAAAAAGAACTGGAAACTGCGTAGGAGGCAGGAACCCGTTCATTCATATGAATGTAGCTCAGTGGCGCATGAAGCCAAAAAAGTCCAACTGCCACTTATAAAAATGATTTGGACAGTCGGTACTGTTTCCACATTATGGGGTCTATGGCGCAATTATACTGGAGTCTTCCACCAGCTGAGCCGGCTACTTCTGATTTAAAGCTACGCTAACTTGAATGGGGATAACATTATTTAATCGTTTAGTTTTTCAAGACTTTCAAAATGTTATCAGACAAGATGGATCAAATCCTGGTGGTGAAATGGGTCATTTTGTGGGTGATGTGACCCCCCCCCCCCAAAAAAAAAGTCAAGTGATGTACAGATGCCTCTTCCACAATGTAAGATGTAAGATGTAAGCAAAAATGTAAAGATGTAGTGGACTCAGAAGCTGTAATTTAACTGTTTGGCCACTGATTTTGTCATGCCCCCTCAGCAACTAATACTGATGCGCAGAGCATCGTTTAGCACCTGTATTAAACGCCCGCTGTTTCCTGGATAAAACGCGTTGTAACATGTGGTTGATATTGTGAAACATTGGGAAATGTGAAACAGTCACAGTTAGGTTTAGGTAACAAACCTTCTTGGTTAGTTTTAGAAAAATCATGGTGTGAATTTAAATACGTAAGTAATTTTGTAACAGTTAGACTCAACATGATGTAAATACATGACGTGTCATAACTAGCCCACATGACATACGTATGTAAAATGCGTCAATTTTGACTTTTAATTTCACATGGGGCACACGCAGCAGTTTCTGTGTGATAGTCCTGTGTTTGTTTGACCGGTCCACTGGCCCTAACTCCTCCCTATGAGGCGTCAGTATACTATGCCTGTTGCTCTGAGTTTCTAAGTTGCTGCAGATACGTTTACATTAGAGTTAGTTGAAAGCCATGTGCATCTCATACACACATAAATGGGGCCAGGTGCATCACCATCAGGTGCCAAGGGGTGTGACAGAGCGTCTGTATTTAATGACCTGGGAGTGAGACCAGGAGATGACATGAGAGTGATATCAATCATCTTATGCAACTTGCCACCAGAAAACCAATAAAATCAATAAAAAGATTTCCCAAAATGTTGAAAAAATCCTTTTAAAAAGTTCCATGTTGATTTAAAAAGGTTTCCATTACTTTTGCAAGTTCTGCATTTGTATATCTGTGGTTTGTATTTCCATATTTGATGGGCTGATTGAAGTAGTTTGGGGCAGCTGGGCACGATGTTCAAAGAGTGATTGTGTTTTGCATTGGAATGAGATAAAAGACCTGAAACAACATACTGAATCCAGCATGGCTGAGGCCATGCAATCTATTATTCCTACAGTGACTATTTATTTTATTTTATTTCCTTTTTTTATGTCATTCATTTATTTATTCATTTTCATTTTTTTCACATACTAATTTTCAAAACTTTTACTAAACTGCTAAGGTTTAAATCCACCAGACACTGGAGGAATGGTAAAAACTGTTCACTACTGTCCTGATTCTTCATAGAGCTCTTTTTAAAAAAATATTAATACCTTAATTATAGACAAATTATTCAAACTGATGGCTAAAATCAGCAGAATTCTTCTTTGCAATTATTTCCCACTGCAGTGTTTTAGCCTTCTCTGAAAAGCCTTTGCCTGTACCATTAGAGCCATTAGTGCTGAAACTGGAGCCATGGTTATTTCTTGTAAGCAACAAAAAAGTATCAAACTAATCATTTTTTTAAAATAAAGGAATCATCAGTTGCTTAAATATGAAAGCTTAAGAATATTAGAGATGTTGACAATCAAAGCCTTGCTTTAATTTAGCCTTCCTTGACGACATGATACAAAAACAACATCTATTTTTTGGGACTGGGATTTAAGAAACTCCTGCCCCATATGTTATTCACCCCCCCACCCCCCCGCTGACGTGCCCAAGACCAGATTTGGCAGGTTTCTCTCCAGCAGATTCTGCCTTGCACCCCCGCATCACGATTGGACCTGACAGTGCCTTCAAGTCCAATTAAGAGTGAAGCTCTGAGAGAGGAGTGTGTTAACCCTGTTTGGCGCGTAGCTCTACCCACCCAAAGTGTTGATGTGGCATCGCAGCAGCAGCCGTGCTTCTATTTTTCTTCGCAGAATGTGAATCTCTACAGACTGGTGTTCATTAGAGCCCACAGCCGAGGCCTCACCCACAACACTGAGACAGTGGACTGTTGCCACTGTCTCTTCAGCCTGTCAACAGCTTCTCCTTCCATGGCTAGTCGCTGATTACCATGTTTTTTTGATAAGTGCTATGGACATGCCAGAGTGCGCGTTGTTGTCACTGGAAGGTATTCTCTCTCCTGATGAATTCTCCAAATCCTTCTCATCACTGAGCTCTATAATCATTGTGTTTGCTTTATTGGAAGAGAAGGATTGAACAACATTTAATCTGCAGCATTTTCCCTGAGAAAGGCAGAAATATCTTTCTGTATGCATCATTACCGTGTTCCCCAACTCGCCCCAAGACAACCGTACTGGATGGTCGCTGGGCAGATACCAATCTCCTAAATGTAATAGAGGTGACATTCTGGAGCTTCTCTGTGTTTCTATGTGGCATGCACATCTCTGTAGCTAATCCAAAGCCAATTCAGGGCAGGGCAGTCCCTCTGTTCCCTCCTTAATCTGTTTCGCTTCCATATCCCTTTTGTGTACCTTGATTGCTCTTCAAATTGCTTTCCTGTGCCATGTTTCATACCATCAAAAATTAAACCCCTGGTGCAGGAGGTTGCTGTAAGAAGCCTTCCACTGTCAAAATGTGTGCCTGGTCATTCGTGACTGTTCCCTCTTCCCGCTCTAAAGCCCTCACCCCCCAAGCACCAATATTGTGTTGCTCTCATTAGATTGGAGTGTGTGTGTATGTGTGTGTGAGCATGGGGAAGTCAGTGTGAGTGTTTAGTCTATGTACAAAGTATATAGTTGGAGAATCTGATTTTTTTCTATATGTTTACTTTGTTTTAATGAAGTCAAGTTCACATAATTGTGTATATTTTAGTTGCAGATTCTGACAATTGACACATTTCTCAGTTATTGTCATTTTTTGTCTCGTGATTCATTCGAAGTCAAACTCTTGTTTATTATTTCTGTGTGTGCGTTGGATGGATTTGGATGGAGGGGCGCCTTTGGGTTCATTTTCTCCACAGGAATGCAAGTGGCAAATGTGACGCCAACGTGAGCGATGTGCTCTTGGCGGCTCAGGGCGGAAATGTGAAAGGAGCGATTGGAAGTGCTCCAGGAGTGAGTGCTTGAAATTACTGACAGAAGAGGTTCAGTAACCTTTTGCAGCCTGTCAGAATCAATTAGGCAGTGAAAGGAATTCTAAAGATACTGATGATTGAATGAAAAAAGAACTTTACTAGCAAACGATGAATAGCTACTGACTGGGGTTCAGCGTGTTGCAGATGGAACACCACATTATCTTTCAGATTTTAGACTCTCCTGTAAGAGGAGAAAAATGTTCTCTGTAATTCATAGATTTTACTCACAGTGTTTTGATTCACTGCTGAACAATGAATAAAATTATATCTCATTTGCAACTATTTACAGAATTCTTCAGTAATATTATTAATCGTAAGACCTGTGAATTCCTTTTTCAAAGACTTCCAGGAAATAAGGGCAAGAATAAGACTTGCCAAAGATATAGTGCCTGGTTTCATAGATTCCCTTTTACCAGAGCATCTTTCTCTGGAACTTTCCCCAAGCGCTATATTTAACTTCCTGTGCTGAATCACAATTCAGAACACAATCTGCTGTTAAGACTCTCAAAGTAAATTATTAGGGGAAGCAAAGAGTTCCTTATCCAATTTAGATGGACCAAGCCCAGAAATCTGATTTACCAGTAAAATAGAATGACGGAAATGAAATTACAAGACGTTTGTTCTTTCTTTCCAACAGAGGACGATCAGATGAGCAGCAGCGAGGGGGGCGAGGGCGACGGCGGAGGTGGCGGCGGCAGTGCCAAATCCGGAACGACGACGGCAGAGAAGGATGACAATAACAACGACGAGTACGAGAACTACGATGAACTCGTGGCCAAGTCCCTCCTCAACCTGGGCAAGATAGCTGAAGACGCTGCCAACCGCGCAATGACGGAATCGGAGATGAACAGCAACTCGTCGAACAGCGCAGAGGAAGAGGAAGAGGAGGACGAAGAGGAGGAAGAAGATGAAGAGGAAGAGGAGGATGAAGAGGAGGAGGAGGAGGAAGAGGAAGATGAGGAAGAAGAGGAGGAAGAAGAAGAGGGGGAAGGGGATGAAACGCAAAGGGGTGATCTGAGTTTGGACGTTGACAGTGATGTGGTTCGGGAGACGGTGGACTCCCTTAAACTTCTGGCACAAGGTCATGGTGCGGTTTTGTCAGACAATTTAGATGGACAGGAGTTTGAGGACGGTACTGGCGGGAACACAGATGAGAACGACCGTACTCACAACGGTGGGAGCGCGCACAATGGTGGTAACGGACAAGTAAAGGTCACCAGTAACGGACAAATAGAAAACAGCGACGAGGAAGTGTGTTTAAGCAGTCTGGAGTGCCTACGAAACCAATGCTTCGACCTGGCTCGGAAACTAAGTGAAACGAAGTCCAGCGACCGAAATGGACCGTCCCAGCAAAATCATTTTTCATGTGGGGATCCCAATCAACAACCCCAGCATCACAGCTATGGGGACTTCCACCATAGCCAAGATGACAGGCGAACACTTGATACGAACTATTCCGACATGGACAATCTCATGAAGCTGGAGGAGCAGTTGAGCCCGCGCTCCAAGGCCTTCTCCAGTTGCGCGCAGGACAACCGATACCATACCAACCTCCGAGACTTTGACGAGGACACAGCATCTGTGACATCGGACCGGTCGGAGGAAGTGTTCGACATGACAAAGGGTAACCTGTCCTTGTTGGAGAAGGCCATTGCACTAGAGTCCGAACGCGCCAAGGCAATGCGGGATAAAATGGCTGCCGAGGCTGCCAGGAGAGACGGGGTGAGGTATAACCACGAAGACCACGGCCCGCGGCACGGCTATGGCATTGAGCGTAAAGCCCGGCTTCCTGACGGCATGAAGAAGCCATTTTATCATAAAGGTGAGTTCAAAGACCGACACGCTCACATGCAGACCATTGGAAAAACCATATCTCCACAAGTGTGGACATGTTTACCTCATTTAACAAGCTCAGGTAAAATGTTTGTCTGCTACTGTTTGGCTCTGTATTCTATCTATCCTGTACCGGAGACTAGACAGCCCACATGCATTCTGGGAACCTCACTATAACCCCAGGACAAGCTTTTTCAGCCAATTTGGAAATTCGCATCTCGGTAGCAGCGGGAGCGGCAGCAGCAGCTTATGTTGTTAAAATAGGCCAGCATGGAAACATCAGAGGGTAGGCTTGTCAGGCATAAGTAATGGCAATCTGCACGGCCTGTTAGGACCGCAAATCTCATCCCTGCGATGCAGCTTGGGGTAAAGCCGCCTATTTTTAAACCTGCGCAAGCACTTGGGAGAGGAAGCTACAAAACAGAGGCCTTCTGCCTTTAGAAAGGATTCATTCTGTAGGGAACAAGGAGGCTTTTCACGTCCGTGTATGATGCTTCTAACCTACTGTACAGACACTTACTGATACCACAAAATGACAAATAAATATGGCTAATCATATAGAACATATTCAGCAGTATTCAATCAGTGGTGATTGTTATCCATTGTCTGCTTGTATACGTATAGAGTTGCAGTCACACAGACATTGCAGTGACACTTACAGTAGTCTGATTTCAATCTCCCTTTGAAACCTGAGGAAATTGGCCTGATTTTTTTCAAAAGAGAAAAAAAAAGAAAATTCCCTGAAAACTAGTTTTAAAAAAACACCCCCCGAACACACACACACAAAAACTTTAACAAAAAAGACCTGGAAAAAGCTCTTAAAACATTTTAATTTTGTAACATAATTTAAATATGTAATTACTATTATTATTTTAAAAAAATCCTAGAGTTTTTTCTTTTTTCTCTAGACATTTTTCCCTAGCTTTTGAATAGTAATTTTCAAAATTTACTTCTTTTTTTAAATTTGTGGAGCATTTCTTACCAACTTGCTCACTGCCTTTTTTCCCATACTTTTGAGAGAAATCGCATCAATTTGCTCCAGGTTCAAAGGTTTAAATACCTGTAAAAGGCGTCTGAAAGCAGCACAAGAAAAGAGCTCTGGGTGTCTCAAGGGTTAACTCCTAATTATTCCTCTCATCATATTCTTGACTGCCACAATATTCAGACTTAGTTAGGTTAAATAATTTCCCCCCATAAGGAAGATATCAGATGAGACCAACAAATAGGAGCATGCTAATTCACAGCGGGGTTATATTACACCTTAAATGCCACACAACTCCCAGCAGGTATATATTGCTACTTAAATGCCACACAAATGTTAATTTCCAAAGCCTTCCCTGGCCTCTGTGTCTGGCTAATGTTGGAATAATGAGAGGACGCAAGACAGTTGCGTCACGATAACATCTTTCCTCAGGCGAGATAGTAGCAGACACTCGTTGACCACGGTTCCTGTGTGATTCATAAAACAGAGCATAAAGAGGGAGGGGGGAAACCAAGAAAGGGGGGTTTTCAGCGAAGAGCCCCGCACCCTAAGAGAAGCATGAGGCTGAGATGAAAATTGAACAGTATCAGAATGACCGATAACGAACGGCAGGCCAACTGACTGCACATTAATTATCCAGAGATGGTATGGTAATGGGGGCCATTTGCTATGCAAAGCGCAGACCGTCCCCAGCCACAATCAATATCCCCTGCTTTCTAATATGCCTTCCACTCGGCTGCTTCCACTCTCGGCTATAGAAGCGTGGTGGGCGTCACATATGTGTGGAAATGGAGAATAATTTCCAACATACTGTTCAAACACTAACAGTCAATGTAATAATCCGCCTCAAAAGAAGTCATGATTAAGAAGCCGCATTTAACATGCAAGTTCTTTATCAACATGAAATGGGCCTGGCGTTATTGCACTGCTGCCAGACACAAGAGCCAGACATGACATAGCAATATTGTACCATATGCCCCTAACGTGACTTAGATAGATGATAGCCACAGAGGATAATGAAGTGCTTTTTTTCCCCCGATGAATGAGACATGGGATTTTATTTGGTAACTCACTTGTATAAGTAGGTGTGCTCAGTGCCACCTCTTGATTTTGTCCTTTCTCAACCCCCCTCTCTTCTTCACTTGATTGTTCTTCTCTTTACTCTTATTCCACAACCTCGGGTTTATTTGGGCTCGTCAGTAAGAGCCTTAGGTGGAGCTACTTAGTTACACAGGCCCGTAAAACTTTAATCAGTGGTTTGTGTTTCTGTGGCATGAGATAATAGCCACTCCCCTGTATACTTTGCTAATACTTGCTCTAGATAACAGTTTCTGTCACTCACATGGCTCTAAACTGATTATACAGTCTGATACAACACTATACTCCTGTAGCTCTGCTGTGAAAAGACATAAGAGGCTATTATTGCTCTGTGCATTTACCTAATTTTCATTCAGAATGGTAATGTAAACTGCATTCTACAAGAGCTACTGCATGTTGACTGTAAAAAGAATCCATGACCTTGTTTGGGAGTCAAAGTGTTTTAAAGGTGGACGGTTACATTTGCAGAAACAGTGCCAGTTGGCACAGCTTGGCATCTGTGTTTTTTGGTGGTAACTATATCTGATCTGGGTTTCAAAGAAATAGGAGAACCAGGTTTTGGGAGGGGAAAGACAATCTTCTCCGGTGTGTGTGCATGTGTGTGTGCTCTCTGAACCCCCATTGTCACACTCAGCTCAACAAACATGCGAAAGCATAAGTGGTTTTAATGAAGAGAAGCATAATACATTCTTAATTGAATCTAAACTGAAAGATGAAGCACTTTTTCTTGAAGGTCAGTAACACAAGAGTTGTAATATTTCACAAATCCTCACAATTTTCATTACAGTAAACAAACTTCATGATCAAAAGATCTGACAGCAAGCCAATTATTGCATCTTTGTCCTTGTCAGTCTTCACTCCATTACTTCAAATAAGCACAGCAATAAATAATGGCCCATGAATAAGAAATAAAAATCCACTTAAAATTCAAATGTTTTTGGTTGCAATAGTCAAGGGGGTAGATTTGGTTTCAGAAGTGAGGCGGCACACAGAGTCAGAGGTGCTTCTGCTAAACTGAAAAACAACTGAAAACACTATTCGCTGCATTTTACATATTTATATCAATCTCGAAAATTACTCATCGTCGTGAAATCATGCTTTCTAAAGTAAATCAAATGAAACAAATAGGTACAAAAAAGCTAGTTCTCATTGACAGAGATTATATACTTAATCATGCGTCATCTCAGAGCACTGCCTTTTTGATGTTCAAAATAAGATTTTGAAAAATGAGGGGGACATGTGCCCCCTAAAAGACCTGTTCATTGCTGTTATGTTGCCAGGAAAACTGCTTTTGCCTATTTTTATATGCTGTCAGTTTTGCAAAGCCAGACCTATCTCCACATTTTGTTTTAGCACTTTACCAAGGTATTGACCAAAATAACCTAGTACCAAATAGTATGGAAACTTCTCCAGCTAAACGATACCAGCAGTCAATCCTTTTTGTACCCAGATCGAGAAAAACAAGATTATTTGTGCGGTTTTGCTCGCAACCAGTAGCCACAAGTGTTCTTCAATTTAATACAAAGTGTGACTGGCCCACTGCTCCAGCAGCTGCATACAGTCTCTGTTGGGCTGACGGCAAGCTTGATTTGTTTGATGCAGTTAACTTTACATTATTTAACAACTGGCTGAAACCATCACAATTCCACACTAAAAAAAAAAAAAAAAAAAAAAAACCACCACCAATCGCAGTTGTCTTGATAATCCCAGGATGCAGCGTCAGGGAGATATCGGATAAGGTGGAGAATTCCATCTAAAATAGGCGACCAATGGGAAGCTAATATCGTGGATGTATAAGAATGTCTGAGGGCTTGGTATGTGTGTAGAGTTGTGTATCATCAGCATAGCAGTGGATATTGAGGCCATGTCACTGAATTAGTGGTCTAAAAGGGGAAATGTAAATGATTAACAGTAATGGTCCAAGAACTCAGCCCTGGGGAACACCATGAAAAATGGGATTTGGGAGATCTAAAGCTGCTGTTGGAGACAAACTTTTGTCTAGCTGTGAGGTAGGACCTGAACCAGGATAATGGAATTCCAGTAACACCAAGCAAAGTTTCTAAGAAATAAAAGCTAAAAAGCAAAAGTACATAGCTTGTGTTCTTCAGCATCTGGTCCTTACTGATAGAGATATGAGTAGCTCTCAACATAATGGCTATCTGACTTTTCTTATGCCATACACATTTTGTTATTTACCTTTGGCATTTTAACTCTCCTGTAACATACTTTCCATCTGGAAGATCTGTTTCCTTGTTTTGTTTCTGTTCATGTTATGCGTCTGCCATAATGCCAGCCCCACATGCTAACATGTTGTACTCATGCAGCAGTGCCACATTGTGTCACATGCCATCACCTTAACATGATTTTCTTCCAACAGATGCTTCCCGTGCAGACAAGAAGGAAAGCCGATGTCCGACACCGGGCTGTGACGGCACTGGTCACGTCACAGGCCTGTACCCCCACCATCGGAGCCTGTCTGGCTGTCCGCACAAAGACAGGGTGCCACCAGAAAGTAAGCACACCAGCCAAACACTGGTTCGGCTCATTTATCCAACCTGTGGCCTTGTGTTGTTTGATGTTCAGAAATCGGCATGTTTCCCGTGATCACTGCTGTGTGTGGCTTGTTGTGTGTGCTGTGTGCTCGCTGTAGTGGGACTGTGTTTGATATTTCAGCAGGGGGTACTGCGAGGGGTCAGACAGGTCACAGCTGCACTTCTCTCGTGACCTTTTGCATGGGGCCGTGGCTGTGCTTGTGGATTGCCTGCTTAGTGTGCCATGGTGACAAAGTGGGGAATGAGGCCTTGGTGATGTGCAAATAGTGGCAATGCAGCAGTTGCTGGAATGGTCAAGAGCTGTCAATCAGTGGCTTACTTGACTGCATGACACTTTCTCTTCCACTAGATTGACTGACAGTGATTGAGAGCATATGATAATTCCTCCACTGTTGTTGGTCTCATCATTCTCCACAGCATGGTTTATTATTGAAAGTGTGACTTCTAAGAAAAGGTCAAATGCCATGTTTTCCTATTTCGTTAATTTGTGTAGCGTTTGAAAGTTAATTGAGTCTCAACATTATTTTTTAGCAAAAACTTGAGAATGCTCACAGACCTTGATAACGCCGAGCCTGCGTCAGTCATCCATGCCATAAACCCCATTCATTTATTTATATTCTTTGCTCAATTAAGTTCTGTTGAATGGAAGGGCTGTATCATATCTCGGAGCCACGGATCAAGTGAAGTGGCAATAAACATTAGCCTTGAATGAATAGTGAGTTTTCCCATTTGAGATTTCACCCCAGCCATTTAGTCTCATTCACCTTGTGCAAACTTCTCAATAAAAGTCCCTTTACATGTTTCATTAACTGCAGCATGAAAATCAAGTTATGATCTGTCATGACCCAGACTGCAATCAAAATAAAAGAGGGTTTTAATAATGGCAAAGAAATTAGTTACCATTAAAGCGAGGCTTGTAAAGACCAGCAGTGTCACAGATGACTCTTGTTCTGCCGAGCGCCGCTCACACAAAGGTCTCTAACCTGAGATTGCACTTGTCTCCCAGAAATCTGAAATGACTCAGAGCAGCTGACCTTGACTGGGATCAAGAGCCCCAAAATGGAATTTGGAATGGGCTTGAATTGATTGTCACTGGAGATTTTGGAATATGATGTCTGTGTTCCTCCTCCTGTTCCTCACTTGTGTTGATCGGGCTGACTTTTGGGGGAAATGATACCACTATTACTGCACAGGATGCTTTGGATCACAAAAAGTTCTCTTCTTGATCTTTGTGGCATCGTCTTCAGTCATTCTTCCCTGACATTAAAAGGATACTTGAGAGAGAAACACACACACACACACAGTCTTGTTGCTGCTAAAAGGTGACCTGCTTTAGGTGGCTGGGGTTATCGCTGGGTCTCTGCATTATCATCCACGTATCAGCCAGTCGCTAGGTTTCTGTCAATATGTGGTCGATCGTCACATTCAGACTCCTTGCTTTATGTTTTAACCATGTCAGCATGTCCATATGGTGTTTTTTATATGCTACAGGATGGGCGGGATTTTGATTTCAAGTGTGGGTGAACACAGTTAGGCCCCGTGTCCACTAAAGCATTTTTTCCCAGCTGAAAATGGCAGGCGGGCCAGCTGAGAGCACTTTGGTAGCACAGCTTTTTTTTTCAGTTGAGAAACATTATTCGTGTCTGGTTGCTATGATACAGAATATGCGTGAAAGTAAACATGTCGGCACAAGGTAGAGAACTTGCTCAAGCCAAGAGGAAGGCTGAAGCATACAGGGAGAGACCCTCCGGTCTGTGTGGGTTCATGAGAGGAAACATATATTTATACACAGTATATTATCAAATTTCCCCTCCATTGCTGTAATTCAGCATTTTTTCATGTATTCGCCCCTCCTCCACTCAGACTAGCGCAGTGTTTTTACCCAAAGTTGAACATTTTTAAACTTTTGGCGCTCTGGGAAAAAAAGCCCAACTGGCACTCAGCACAGAGTAGACGCTCAGCACCTTGCCTCGCTGCTGCAGTTTGTAGTACAGCATAAATAACTCCGTTGCAAAGCATTAAAAACAAAACGCTTGCCTCGAAACGCTTTGATGGACACAATCTCTTTGTACAGGCTGAAATTCTCAAAAGGGCTTAAATCTTCCAGATATTCCTACCCATGTAAGAACAATGCATGACCATATTTTTAAATACAAAGTTGATTTCTTACTTACCTTACTTAATGTTATATATGATGGCATGTTGGCACAGTTCACGCCATCACATTGATAAGGATAATTTGAGCAAAAACAACAAAGGTCGTGATTGATTGATGATTTTCGTGGTAATATATGAAAAAAGTTTGAAAAAAATTACTGCTTAGATCTCTTTTGTACTTTTAGAGATACGTAAGTTAAAAAAAAAAACATTTCAACTTCATTTAACCCTATGGAGCTTAAGATTTCAAAATGTAACTCCTCTTCAGTGTTTAAATTAGACACTCCAGGGTCTCACTAAAATAGATACTGTCACAATATTTTTCTACTAATTTTGTAAATTCTATTTAGCTTTTAAGTCATTCTCATTTTTCCATTCATTCTTAAATGCAATTGTTAACATAGCTTTAGTTTTCAGACTGTAAAAACTAAAGCGGTCCAGTACTGCCATCTCAAAATGGTGAGGGAGACGTGTCCTCTGTGTCCCCCCTTAAATTACGCCCCTGTTACACATGCTCAGCAGAACAAGCAGTCAATGCAGAGCATTTTTGCTTTGGAGCTGCAGTGTACCAACAACAGTCTCAGAAACATGGATTTAGACTTCCAGGGTCTGTTATGTCGCAAACCTAAAGAACCGATCCTAAACCATTACAGCAAGCCGAGGGGTATCAGGTGAAGCCAGTTAGCGAATCGACATTTTGCAAGGAAGTTTCACTTTCACTTGAACTTGTCTTAGCAGGGGATCGGGAACAAGCTTCATCTAACATTAGCAGTTAGCTGTTTGATAACGCAGTCAGGCTGAAGGCTCATATTATCTGTTAGAGTTTACAAGCAGAGGTTAGTGTGTTTGATGAGCAGAGTCGAAGGTGAGCGGGTTGTCGAGCTGCAGGCCAGCGGATGAGGGGCGGGGCTAATTTGTATTCATAGATCCATGCATACTTAATGAGGCAAAGGTGTAGAGTCATATCTAAGAGAACTTCTAAATGTGTAATTTTGATGAACAGAGATGAGTTTTTCGGGGTTTAATCAGTGCCCGGAGAGGAACTCAAAGGTAGAGAGGAGTCCATGTCACACATGTAGCTGCCTGTGGGGAGGATTCAGCTATGGGCAAGTCTCTCTCCACTATTAACACATTTGCTGTACTGAATGGACAATGTATTATTAATGTAGTGGCTTCATTTAATTGGGAAATCACACAGTGCAACCAGACTGTTCCTTGGGAAATGTGAAAAATGACGATTAAATTATATCTCAAATTCATTAATTCCCTTTCCTGTTTGCTCAATGTGGCTCTTTTCTGTAGAATGCTAAAATATTTAATCAGCTCACATGGGAGTCTTTGTTTTGTCTTTAAAGTGAATTACCTTTGTAACATGCAAAGCGTTTGGAGCCACATTGCTTCCTGTTTGCTGCCTTGTATTATCCTTTTTTTTTTCAGCATCCCTGTCGTTCGACGTGTGCCCACTGAATCAGGCGCAGCGCTTTAATGTCTTGCCATTCTCGCTGTGTCTTTGCAGAGGGCAGGGCGAAACTGGGATATGCATAATGTATTGGCTTGTGGCATGTTGAGGTGGCAGGCTTTGTCCAATTACCTGCACCGAAAGCCAATTAGTATGTAAGGGAAGGAGGATGATGAGGGGTTAAGGTTTAAGGGGGTGATAATGATGAAGCTGGTGCCGATGGGGTTTGGCCCTGCGCGCCACTGATTTCGAGACGACCCTTCCCCGCGCCCGCGCCTGCGGTGCTCCAACGGCTCCTCTCGGACATCCATAGATCATTAATCTAATTGGCTGGTTGCCGAGGGGATCTGAGACAGTTATGGACTGTTTTAATGGTAAATGGTATTGAAGACCGCGCTCTCTACCCTAACAACGTACGGATGATAACAAAGCACACTCTATCAGGGTGCTGTATTCCGTGTGTCTGCTTCTTCCATTGATTTCAAGGCTCATGTTTTGCATGATTGCTAGCTGTTGGTTGCTCTGCTCTCTGCATGCCCAAAATTTCGTTCCATTTCTGCCTCTTGCTGGCTTTGTCCTGTTAAACTTAAATGACATCTTTTTATTCATGACTGTCCCTATTCCATGAATACTAATTTGAAAGGCTGGATAAGTGGAAGCAATATGGTGGGAAACCTTGCCTGCCCTCTCAAACTAGTGTTCATTAAAATGAAGAAGAGGTCATTTGGGTTCACACAGGCTCATTTCTTAATGATGTTTATAATGCCAAGCTCCTCACACACTAATAGAGCTGGTGCGCAATTGTAAGGGGCTCCTAACCTTCCCTGTCTTTCACTCCTGTCTCCTGTCTGCGTGAAGTTGTGGCTATGTATGAGAATGTTCTTAAGTGTCCTACGCCTGGCTGCACGGGACGTGGCCATGTCAATAGCAACAGAAACTCCCACAGAAGGTAAGTGACAGCCTGCCCGTGTGAAGCTGGCACCGTCCATGTTGCATCCTGTGTTTTTTCACCGTGGGACTTCTTTTTAATGATGTGTTCTGAATTTTTTTCACCCTCATCTTTTTGTTTAGTTTTTGTTAAACCCATATTTTATGTGTCTTTGCAACACATTAGTTGTGTGTGTGTGGATAAATACAATGTTATAATTTTGTGTAGAAGAGAATAATCAAAGTAGTTCAGCTGCTCAACAATCCCGCATTTAACCGAGCCTGATTAGAATGCAGCAATTCGCACCTTCCCCGGCATTAATCATTTATCAGCTCAGGGCGAAAAAATGGCATCTATCAGGTGCAGGTTTGGAGGGAGAAACTGAAATAGCAGGGCGCCGTTGCCAGTGCTGTCAGACGGGGCGAGGTGACAGTGAAAGAGGAGTGTCACCCACAGCAGATGCTCAGGGAGTCGAGCATAGCAGCAGCCATTAGCACCTTTCTGCCACTCAGCCAGGGTGACAGGAGAGGTGCAGACCTGGGAGGACCAGAATGCTTCCATGCTGTGCTCAGTGACACGGCTGCAGCGCAAAATAGGCACGCACATGGACAAACTTTCACTTCTACTAGAAAGAGCTGATATAAACCCCCGTATACTGCCGCACACTTCCAGACCCAATACACACTCTCATACCTGCACACAGTCATGCACATCCAATGACAGGTGCTCATAAACACAACTCTTTACTGGCTTCAGGCCATTGTCAAAGATAATTTTTTCACTGCGGCCTGGCACACCGCGGTTGACAGACTGGATGGAGAATAATAGGGGTTAAGGATAACAACATGAACTTTTGTCACATTTGGTCAGTTAGTTGTCAGGAGGAAGTTTTACAGCCGTAAATGCTGTTGGAACATATTGTAGGTGTTGTAGATCCCAAGTGTATGTGAGTGTGTGTGTCTTGTCAGCATGTGTTTGAAGGAAATAAATGCACATTTTTATGTGCATTTGTCCATGTGGGAATATTTATTCTGAGAATTATCTCAAGCCGTTCAACCAGAAACATGCAAGCTGTTGCCGGTTTTAATATAATTTTAAGTGTTAAAGTGATGAAAATGAGTGATTTAGCATTTTAAGCAAATACTTAAATGTAGTCAGGTATTTTCAAAACTTGTAGACATTTTAAACCTTGCACATTCATGTAACATTTCCACTTATCAAAATCTGCGAGTTCCAATATGCAGCTTCAGTCGCCTTCTCATTTCAGTCTGTCAGGATGTCCAATCGCTGCAGCCGAGAAGCTGGCCAAAGCCCAGGAGAAGCACCAGGGCTGCGACGGCCCCAAGTCCAACCAGGCCTCTGATCGAGTCTTGAGGTAGGATTCACTCTTCACTTTCATATTTATCACATACAATAAGTTCTCTGTTGGAGCAGCCCAGAATAAAATGTTGGCATTCTAACTTTCTGCAAACTACTGGTATGTTGCATTTGGACTTTTATATCAACATTTCTAAAGTGACGTACTTCGAGATTGTGTGTATATGAGCTGAGAGCAGGAGGAAAAAAAAACTTTTCACTTGTGTTTTTTAGTGACTGAAGCAGATATTTATTTAATTAGACATGCAGGCATTTTCAGCAGTTTCTGCCGACAAAACCATACTATATTTTTAAAAAGACATCAGGACATTTCCACCAATGTTTTTGACAACAAAACTGGGATTTTTTTAGGACATTTCCTGCTGTAATTTTGCTACAAAACAGACATCTTTAATGTGACACTTGGACATGTCGAGCAGTGTTTTTGACGACAAAACTGGGTATTTTTTAATGAAATAGCAGGACTTTCCAGCCATGTGTTTGGTGACATGTCGGGACTTTTTTAGCCCTGTATGTGGTGACCAAAACACGTATTTTTTAATAAGTCAGAACATTTTCAGCCATGTTTGTGGCAACAACACAAGGTATGTAAAAGCCAAAATGTAATCTTTTAGTCTACCCTAACCAAGTCATTTTTGTAGCTATACCTAACCACGCATTAATCACAGTATTGTCATAATATAAAATTGAAATTAAAATGTAACGAGTTTCAAGTTTAAACATATCCATTACATATCCATGTTTTGCAAAACATAGAATGCCAGCATTTTTTTCTGGCAATTGGGTTGCTTGGAGGTAGCCAAAAAATGAAATGCAAAGCACATAGAATAGATATATGCTGTTGTATAACCAGCTTCTAGTGCTAATCAAGTCAATATATGTTTGATGTAAAATAGGTCAGCCACTGAAAGGGCATGCAAAGATGTATGTTGTATGAAGATGTACTGGCTATAATATGGTTTAATATGTGCCAGGTAGAGAACTGTTATTTAGTCATGTTGGAATGTTTTTTTCTTTTGTTCCCCTGGATTTTGTGAAGCTGTTGAGATTTTAAGTCTCCCCTTTTTGTTTTATGTTTATGTTCCTCTGTCCCCTGAGAATACTTCCAAGAGACTGCATGTTCATTTCTGCGCTCACTATTGAAGGCAAATCGTTTTATTAGATTCTAACAAAATTGGCCTCATTTATCATGGCGAAGGCAGAGCTTTTTGAATGAGAGTTTCTTTGATAGTCATGAAAATGCTATGATGAAAAGTCATAAGCGATTGTAAAATTTATATTTATATCTAAACGGAACATCAACAGCACACGGTCTTACATTTCATTTCTTCGCGGTCCTAGATTGAGGATATAAATGCATATCAAATGATAAAAGCACATCACAAGTATGCAAGTGTAATAAAAGAAATGTGGAAATTCAATTTTGACTGTTTTTTATTGACCAGACATTAAAAAAAAACAAAAAAAAAACACTTGTAGCAGGGATATTTTTCTGTAAAGCAAGTGGAAGAAAACATCCATGTAATGGTGTATAAAAGGGAAACCCCACACCCCGAACCACCCCACCTTTATCACCCACCAGCATCATCCTCCATATTCTAATCCTGGAGTTTTACCATAACAGTCTGCCCCTCCCTTGCATCTGCCCATTTTTTAACCAAACCCCAAGTTCCCTCTCCTTCCCCTGGGCAATGTTGAGTGCCTCGGTCCAACTTCCACCCCCTCGTCATTTATTTTCCAGGCCTATGTGCTTTGTCAAACAACTGGACTATCCACAGTATGGTTACAAGAACAATGTTTCCACCAGCACGCCCCGCTCCAACCTGGCCAAGGAGCTGGAGAAGTACTCCAAGACCAGCTTCGACTACAGCGCCTTTGACGGCAGCAACAACCACCAAGTGTACGGGAAACGGGCCATCGCACCCAAAGTTCACGGACAAAGAGACACCTCCCCCAAAGGATATGATGGTACTACATTACAGCCAGATAAAATTGGTCACATTTATTTTCACTAGACATTCCCATGTCAACTTTTTCATTTCTCTCACGGAGAATTTAGTGTTTCAAATGATGATCAAGATTTAGTAAATTCGTCACGAGATTATGAAAAGATTCCTCTGAGCTGTATCAAACATAAACATTTCAGTGGCACAAGAGTATTTTTCTGAATCTTCTGATGTGGCATATTCATTTCAATTTGGATAAGATTCTCTATTAAAATGCCAAATTTAATAGACCTTTTTTTTCAAGGCTCTGTTTTATTCATGCAAAGACTGTAAAACTTTTGCAGAGAGTTTTGTGAAATAAGTTCACAATATCTTTCAGAAATCCCAAAGTTTGCAGAATTTGGCAGGTTTGCAGGGCCAGGGTAGAACTTAAACATACAAAACCTACTTTTTCGGTGATATACTGATTGGTAAAGACACCTGAACTTAACTCACTCACCATTATGAATGGAAATACAATATACCTGCTTTATAAATCACCTAAAGCTAAATAATTCATCACTTGTGGGTATTTATCCAAATAATGAAGCCCTCTACTCATTCTGAATTTCTTTACCGCGGCCCACAGCCAAACGTTACTGCAAGAACTCCAGCTCGGCCAGCAGCACCACCAGCACCTACGCTCCCAGCAGTAGCAGCAGCAGCCTGAGCTGTGGAGGTGGAGGAGGGGGCGCAGGAGGAGGCAGAGGGGGCGGGGGCAGCAGCGCCAGTAGCACCTGCAGCAAGAGCAGCTTCGACTACAGTCACGACATGGAGGCCGCCCACATGGCCGCCACGGCCATCCTCAACCTGTCCACGCGCTGCCGGGAGATGCCCCACGGCATGGGGGGGAAGCCCCAGGACCTGTGCTCGCAGGTAGGAGGGAGGAGGAGGGAGCATTACCAGGGTGTCTACAGGTCCTTAAAGTCGTCTTTAAATGTCTTAAATTCAGTTTGATCATTAATAATGGCTTTAACAAGTCTTAAATTTTAATTTGTGAGTTCTTAGTTGCAGCAAACATTGTATCTAATTTAATTTATCCATCTTTTAATTTTCTTTTTTTGTCAAAATTGGTCAAGTTTAGCTGTGTGAAAGTCACATTTCTGATTTAGCAAATGATTAAACCTACCACTGAACCTAATACTTAAAAAATGCACTTACCTGCTGGCAAAATGTAGATTAACCGCACTCACTCTGATATACATATTTCAACAAAAAAACCTTCCTCTGCAAGGGACCGCATATACACTCCTTATATTTATACTTCCCTGCTATGCTTTAATAAGACTAAGATGATTTGTCCAAAAGTCAGTCTTAAATTTGGTTAAAAATCATGTTGAAAAGGTCTTAAGAAACATTATATTTAAATGGAAACTACACTGATTTGTAAAATTCATATGTTTTTGCTATATGTGTTATTGCTATACTCTCTCCCAAATGAAAAGAAAAAGAATAAAACTCACAAGCATCATAGTCATAGGCTGTGTTGGACAGCAGCACATTACTAGTAGAGTGTAACAGTAATCGCATGACTTTTTCCATTAACAAGTTGTGTAATGAATGGCTAAAAACAATTTTAGTCATAATGTTAAACTTATCCCAGAAAGAGATAACAATGAGACGCCTATTCGAAGTCTGAACTTTGAGGAAAAAGATGCAGTTACACATTTTGTAGGGTGTAACGAAAAAGTAATATGAGTAGTGTAATGAGTTACTGTTGCTAGGGAGTAATAATTAAAGTACTAAATTTACTTTAAAAAAGAGTAAGTAGTAATGGGTAATACATTTTTTGGAAGAAGCCCAGCATTTGAACAGATTGAACTTTCCTAGGCCACAGAAATAACATATTCAAATTCTTAATTTAGGTCACGTTCGCCTTTAAGTGTCTGATACCTGTACACACCCTGATTTCATGTTTTACATTTTGTCTCCTAAATGCCAAAAAACACTCCAAAAGCGATATCAGCAGGTATATTCCAGGTTTAGGTTTGGTTGAGCAGGGCAGTCTGATTTTTGAACTGAAGTCACGTACATCTCCTGATCTGACACCGCAGCCTCACATGCCTCTGTACTCACTTCACCTTTGTAAGACTTAGGCCCCCTGCTGCAGTCACAACAAAATCCACTGACAGATTATCTCTGTGCGTCCTTCATTATACTAATGCTGGCAGTGAGAACTGACAAAGATAGGGAGATCTGAGCTGCGCGCATCACACGTACACACACACACACGCACACACACGCACATTCCATTAAAGATCCGGGGCTGTGTCTTACACTCAGGGCTCAGCAGGGCAGTTTTTTATTTTCCGTCTGGGGATCAGATAGGAGCAGGACGAAGCGCCGTTTGACACGGCGTGAGCCCAGTGTGTCATTTCTGAGGAGATAAGGTGACGGTGTTTCTGTATTATCTGCACCCGGATGCTGAGCTGGAAAATGGGGGCCAGAAAGAGAGCGCACAGCGGAGGGCTAATGCTGGCTTAATGCTAATGTTGACAGCGGAGACTGCCAGAGAATGAGAGCGAGGGTGATAGAATTGAAAATAAAGGAGAGCGAAGAAAGCCTTTTTTGGTGGGAGGTTTCTAAATGTCACAATGCAGGAGGAGAGGAGAGGAGAGGAGAGGAGAGGACAGGGGAGGAGAGGAGAGGAGAGGAGAAGAGAAAGGTACTGAGGAAGAGAAGGGAGGGCAGAGTTAAAGAGAGGGGAAGGATAAAAGCCAAAAGCAACGTACTTCCAAAGAAAAGTGGAACGGAATAAACTTGGCGGGAACAAACGCCTGCAGCAGTCAGGACTTCCTCTGGTCCTACCTCATTTCATTGTCTGTCCTTCTGCTTCGGGGCCAGACGAGCAGGATGCTCTCAGGGCAGGATGGGAAGACGGGAGACTTCAGAGGAGTTCTTTTTTTTTTTCTTCTCCTTCTTCTTCCTCTTTCATCTCAACACCTCACCTCGTGGCACACACTGTTCCTTTCTACGTCTGAATGAAACTTCACACACACATCTATTCTCGCCTCCTTGTTTTTTTTTTTTCAGCCCGTCTATCCGCCTGTTTCTATTTCTCTCAGTCTGCTCGTTGAATTTATTCAGGCAAAGTGTAATTTTCTCCTCTAAACCTCTGAGATTGTTTCATTTGAATAACTGATCAAGGCCCGATGAGGTAAGACTCAGCGGGATTTTACAAGAAATCAGCAAAGATTATAGAACAACCTGGAAGAAAATCTGAAGTTGAATAGCAGAGCAGTATTTTTCTTCTTTCTAGTCTCAGTAGTCGTAACTAAAATATCAAATCTCAGGTTCAGAGCTGAATGGCGTGTGTGAGTCAAGCAGCTCTATTTAGTTACGGAAACATGTCTTTAAAGGACAATACCTGTTTTTTTTGCATAAATTTGTAATTTTAAAGCAAGTCGTGATTAGTACATTTTCAACATTTTCAAAGCCATCCTCTACTTTTAGCTTCCATGCAGGTACATGTACCCTTCCAAATTCCAGAGCCCCCAAACCTGTTTGAGATAGCTGATTAATCGCAACCAGCGTCATGTCTATGCTTTGCTCTGCCTTTATTTTTGTCAAATTATTATTGGGTTGGGTTCCACTGACACATTTTACACAAATTTGTCTGCATCACACGGAGAATTCTGTTTCACATACATGACAAATTTAACAATCTAGTATTAATAATAAACAACTGCAGTGCACCACTTAATTCAGCTTCATCGCCCTCTTTAACACACAGTGTCTGACATACATAGTGTATAAAGGCACATTGCTGTAAGACACACAGTATTATTCCTCATTACAATATAATATGAAAGGTTTTTACATGATCCTTTTCTCATATAGGTATTTATGTAATTTATGTATTTTATATATTTTAATGACATACTTTATAATATGTCGTTAAAACACATTTTCTTGAAATGACTCAACACCAAATTATTCCACTTTTATAAGAAACTTTTCTTGTAAAGCAGGTACAGGCTGCACACACTGTCTCGATCTTTTTCCTGTTGTAACATGTCAAACATGCCAATTTATCAAGTTATTACAAGAAAAGTTTCTTTTAACTTTATGTGTGTATTGATAAGAACATTTTGTGATTTAACAAAATAGTAATGTGTTGTTATAAAAGTAAAAAAAAACAACTTTCATTCATATTACGATAAAGGATCAATATAATGAAAATTAAGCAGATTTTATTCGCCATGGTGGCCACAATATATTGCTGCTTGGATTTCAAATAATCCAATTCCTATTCCAGTGATTTCAATTTAATGCCATTCAAAGGATAACATTGATTTGTAAAAGGTAAGATTTTAATAGCAGACTGACAAATGTAATGCACATTTTGTCCAATAACATAATATCACCGTCGACATAGTATCATCCCTCAAAGACATAAACAGGCATGAATGTTTGTTAAAGGGACAATTACATAATACAATACAATACATTCTTCTCTTGCCTGTTGTGCTGTTTTATTGATCTAGATTGTTTTGGTGTGAGTTACCGAGTGTTGGAGATATCGGCCATGAGTAGATGCACTCTTCCTCCTGTGGTCTGATACTGTCAGAGGGTGTACCTTGGTAGAAAGAAAATAGTCCCTACATGAAACTGCTCACAAGGACTCTGGATTGCCTCGAGTAACCAGGTCATTGTTTTTGGAAAGAGACATTGCTGTTGAGTTTTTCAATTTTTTTCTTTTTTTTTTTTTTTTTTTTTTTGGTGCTTTGAGCAGCACAGGCTGAGTGCCATCTCGGTCCATTATATTGGAGTCAAGGCCAACATCTCTACCACAGATATCTCCAACACTCAAAACAATCTAGACTGATAAATAGCACTACAAGTAAGACGAACTGTCCCTTTAAGTTGGGAAAACAGTTCCGTTTTTGACAAATAGAGAAGATGTTGAGCACAATGAAAGAAAGAGCCAACAAAGCAAAAGAAAAGGCCAGAGAGGAGGACAGAACATGATGCTGGTTTTATTTTAAGATCTGGAATAGGTGGGCAGAAGTAATGCGGCGAGAATAAGCAAGTGACCTCTTGCGCTCCAGACCTCCTTCTCCCAGCATCTCCATGGCAACAGAGGTCAGGGGTAACTGGAGGGCCAGAGTGAGAAGGGGTGGTCTCTAATCAAGGAGGTGGGATGCATCTTCACACACCATCCGCGTTAATTGGATATGAAGGGGTGGGTCACGTTAATTGGACGGTGATATACAGTACAATGGCTGATAAGGAGCGGGGCTGAGCATATTCACAGGGACAAGACGTGGCAACACACCACAAGATCAACTCCTACGCATGTTGACCTTTATTTTACACAGACTTTTTCTATTGTTCTTACTCGTCATCTGCTTCCTTCTCTGTCTCTTTCGAGCTCCTAGCGAACCTGCAGTTGAACTTTTACTCCAGTTTTAACAGTGAGAGTGTGCTTGATAGAAGCCGACACCCACATCATGGAGTAACGTCAGCTGACAGTTGTGTAGACAGGTGCTATTGTGAAAGCTCAGCTTGTGCTGTGGCTGCTCCGGCTCATAATGAACAGCCTTTGTATTTAACACCCCATCATCTTTGAGTTTGTCTTTCCTGATACCCAAATTTTTTTATAGTGCCTTTTATTATTCATACCGAGACTAATGACCCAGCAGTAATATTTTTTTTCAGCCCTTTATTTTTTTGACTATTTTTAAGTCTTTGGTTCAGTTCTTGCTGCATTCATTCTATGCTCAGTCCCAAATCTTATCACCTCGTGCGTTTGAGTCAATGTGCGTCACAGAGGTTTCGGCTTCAGACACCAGGAGAATCCACCCCTAGGGACACTGTCGGCTGGAATCAGCATTAGCGCAGGCTTTCCTACTCGTGAAAGGAGGATGAGGAGGAGAGGGGGGAGGAGAAAAGGGAGTCAGAGAGAGGAATGTTAATGAAAGCAAGGACACAAACACATGCCTACCAAAACATCAGCATCATGGGTGTGGCATTCTTTTTGGTTGATACAGTATGTGCCAGATGTATACTGAACAAAAATTTAAGCAACACTTTTGTTTTTGCTCCTATTTTTCACAGGTTTAAGTTCAAGGGGGTTTTTTTAATGTTAAAAAAAGCACTTTATAGATGTGTTAGATGTAAATATTAGTCACCGATTAGTTAAAATTCATATTAGTGAGATTATCTGCCTGGCTGATATTTGGCCTTTTGCCATTTATCTGTATCAGCTTTTTACTTTATTGATCATTAAAAAATCAGTTGATCAAAAAGTGCAAAGAAAGTGTCAGTATGGGACGAACTTTAACTTTGCAAAACCTCAGGGAACTATTTTTATTTATTTATTTTTAATTTAAATTTTCACTTGGTTCATATATAAAAAGAGTTGCTGGGAACTTGCTGGATATGATGTTGAACATTTCAGTTTTGATCAAACATTTGCCAAAGGCATTTAAACAAAGTTTTGTGCTGGAGTTTGTTATACTCTAAGTATTAACAGAAAGATTTTTAATTTTACTGTAAATGCATACCAGTGTCAAATATCAGTTATCGCTCTCATTAACTCATAATCTGTATCGGTAACATCCCTGAAAAACAATATCCGTCGACCCCAATTAGTGACAACTTCTCCTTTTCCAAGATAATTCATCCACCTGACAGGTGTTACAGATCAAGATGCTGATGAAACAGCATCATTACTACACAGGTGTGCCCTGGGATGTCACAGTAAAAGGCCACTTTTGCACTTTGATCACAGCACAGTGCCACAGATGTTATGATGGAGTGTCATTGGCATGCTGACTGCAGGAAGGTCCACTAGAGCTATTGCCTGTGAATTGAATTTATTGCTATAAGACATCTCCAGTGTCGTTTCCCTGAATTTGGCAGTACATCCAACCAGCCTCACAGCTGCACATCTCAGTTAACTGCTGACTAACGAGTGTCAGGTCACAACCCGGGTGAGGATGACGACGAGCATGCAGATGAGCCTTCCAGAGATGGTTTTGACAGTTTGTGCAAGCTTTTTGTTGCATCAGCTGTTCGGGTGGCTGCTCTCAGACGATCTTGTGACGTATTTATGCTCCCTTTACATTCAAAAATAGATCTGTCCATTTTAAACATAGTAATCACCCTCATACTGCCATGCATCTTTTATGTTGGCATAGATACTGCCAATGAAATTGACTATAGGACAGAATCAAAAGATTAACACAATGACAAATGGGGCGAAGGTGGAGGAGGTAAATATTAAATCTTCTGAAGGGCTTTTTGCTTGAGTGAAGTACAATCTCAATCAAAAACTATAAAATGCAAGTCTCCTTCAAAAACAATTCAAGGCACACTTTAGAGTTTGTGCAAAAGTTAAAGCACCTTTATTTACATGGCAGTATAGTTTAAACTGACCAGTGTTTTGTGACTCACAGGACTTCATCAGGGTCTTTGTCTGCTGTTTGCTGCTGGAGGAGGTAATATTGTACTTTTCAATGGAGGCAGCAAATGGAGACAGCAGAGGTCTGTGTGGCCATTATATACATCCTGACATATGTACAGAGAATTCTTTTCACTAAATATTACTATATGTTATTATAGATAACAGTTTTGTTCCATTCCACCATTATTGAAATTTCTTAGTCATCTCCCACCGTTGTATCTCGCTTGAATTACGCTATACTGCCCCCACGATCTCCGGTCATTCTGCTCTGTTTCATCTGTAAGCTCTCAGTAAACAAATACAGACAAAATGAAAACAGATTATGGACAAAAGGCTACGTCGTTATGTTGAGCATAAATGAGCCCTTACAGGTGCAGACACCAGATGTGGACATCCTGAGCTGGTGAGGTTTCACGTGATCTGCTGCTGGTTGGATGTACCGCCAAATTCATTAAAAAAAGGTTTATGGTATTAAGAAAAATATTCAGTTCATGGGCAAAAGCTCTGGTGGACGTTCCTGCAGTCAGTGTGACAATGTAACACTCCATCTCACATTTAAGAGGCCTTTTACTGTGACCAATTCAAGGCACACCTGTGTTACAATGATACTTTTTCATCAGCATCGTTTTAATGTTCAACTGTCAAGAGGATGGATTACCTTGGAAAAAGAGACAGATTTTAACAAATTTACAACCAAAATTTGAAAGAGATATATCGATTGAGTGTATAAAAAGGTCTTACATTTTAAACTTAAAAACCTGTGAAAAATGGGAGCGAAAACAAAAGTGTGGTGCAGATTAAATAAAATGCATGCTTGTGTAGATGTATAGATACAAAGAAAAACTCAGGAGGCAAAGTGGATGCTTTAGTGAGCAGTCAGTCTTGTTGGATGTGGCCCACTTTGTCCCAGAACACAGTATAGTTCTGCCTCTATTTTTGGGATTGCAGCAGTCTAGTTCCAGCCACTGCTGCTCATCACTGCTCTCAACCGCACCCCTAACCCTCAGCCCTGGCCCTGGCCTGCCCCCCTGTGATGTCCACTCACATTAGGCTCTCACACACACACACACACACACAACACAAAGTCATGCACACACACCCTCCTGACTGCACAGAACACAGCAGAGACCAGAGCGGGATGGAAGGAAAGAGAGAGAAAGAGAAAAAGGAGGGGTTCACAGAGGGATGCACTCGTCCTTGAGCACTGATGACCTCTTCTTCTTTTGACCCTCTTACGAGCGTCACACTATGTTGCTACTGTACACCGCAAGTGTCTAATGTTTCATCCGAGACAGACTTGGGCAAAAAATACTAATAAATCAGAGTATTGTTTCAGGTATTTGAACTGCAGCTGTTCTTGATCTATCTTTCCAGAAATCTGAAAAACTTCAAAAGTGAGCATATCACTGGAGGAGCTGAAAATTCAAGCACTTTTCATGTACTTCTTTAGTATTCACCGTGTACTTAGCTACTGTTTTGCCCAGCTCTGATCCCAGAATATGGATATGTTTGACTGCTATTTAATTCAGAAACTCTCACTCTCTTTTATCCCCTTCTCTCCATCCCTGCCTCCTTATGTTCTGTGCATCCTTTTACCCTTCCTCATAATCATCTTACTGAAAACACTCAACACGCACACACCCATCTCTTCCACATACACTGAACTGACTTTACCCAACACACACACACACACACACACACACACACACACATATGCATGCACCAAAAACCACATCCACTTTCCAGAGCCCGGGTCTAGATGTTGATGAGAACGGTACGTTGGACCTGAGTATGAGCAAGCGTCTGTGCAGCGGCGGCGGAGGGGACTCGGTGCTCACCCCTCTAGAGCCCATGTCCCCCCAGAGGCAAGCTGCCCTGCTGGGCTCCCGCTGTTACGGCATTGGGGACGCCGCCGACTGCTGGGACCTGCCTGTAGACTACACCAAGATCAAACACATAGACGAGGACGAGAAAGAGGTAAAGGAGAAAATTACAAGGACAAATGTTGAAAATTCACTTGACCACTAATTTCTGGTTGTGGCCAGATATGTAATATGTTATGTATCATTTTCTCAGGATGGAGGGTAGATTGTTGCCTAAACTTAATCAATATGTATCTTTAAATAATAGTCTGTCACCTTAAAAATGTAGATTTTTTTAAAGGTGCTTTGTGAAGCACATTTTGTCATTATTCTTATTCATATGAATATTTCATTTAATCCATTTAGGCAACCAAATTGTCAGAAGGAAATTGTACGTTTCTGCAAACCACAGCTTATGCTTATCCTATCAATGTCTTTAAAGGGACATCATATATGACCTCATGTTGTCATCTGGAGGTGAAGGGAATGGTTGATGGCGTGTCACATGATGCCTGACAACCTGCTGACCACTGTTCGAAACTGACAAATCTGGGTTTTCTTCAGCAAATCATATCTGTTTTCCAGTGACTTCTTAGGCCCAAACATGGGTGCCTTTTAGTCACATGGGATTTTTTTTTAGCATTTATGAGCCACCAAATATTTTTTTTAGAAATCCATTGCTTGTCCATGTGCTTTTTGGCACCAATGGTGGATGTTTTTTAGTGATCTGTGTTCTTCCACCAGCCTATTAGTCCCCAGATGTGGGTTTTTAGTGACCTATGGGTGTTTTCCAGCAGCTTATTACTCCCCAGATGTGGGTGTGTTTTCAGCAATCTGCTGCTGTGTTTCCATTGGCTTTTTAGGCCCTAAAGGTGGGTGTTTTTTAGTGACCTATGGGTGTTTTCCAGCAGCTTATTACTGCCCAGATGTGGGTATTTTTTAGCAACCCATTGTGTTGTTTCCATCTGCTCTTTAGGCACAAAGATGACCTGTGAGTGTTTTTTCAAGCAGTCCTATTAGTCCCCAAATGTGGGTGTTTTTAGTGGCCTAGAAGTGTTTTTCAGCAGTATTTAAGCCCCTGGACATGGGTGGTTTTTAGCAAACCAAGGCTGTTGTCCTGTAGCTTATTTGCCCCTAAATGTGGGTGTTTTTTAGCAACCAATTGCTGTGTTTCCATCGTTTTTTAGGCACCAAATGTGTGTTTTGTTGAGACCCATCACTGTTTCTCCAGCAAGGATCGTGTCACAAAAAATGTATTTTTTTTTCCCTGAGACATCACTGCTTCCAGGATTGTGCTCCCTTATGCTGATATTTCAAGCCATGAGAGCTATGAGATTTTACTATCCATAACCAAGAGTTTCTTGTACCTAAACATAACCATGCGTTAATTACAGCTTTGTCGATATGTAAGTTTCCATGTATCTGCTACATAATAACATGCAAATTTAATGTATCCGTGGTTTGCAAAAATGAACAATACCAACATTTTTTTTCCCAGCAATTGGGTTACATAAGGCTACTGTCCTCTCTGCCTGGTCCATCACATATTCCATTTCCTTTAAGATGTTCATGACGATACCAGGATCGTGACTGAAACGATGACGCACAATGAAGACAAGAATAAAGCCAAGGGATGTGATGCTGATGATAATTGCAAAGCAGTAGTATATGATATTTTGTGGTTTTGGAAGCTGATAGACAGTACAGTTGGCATGCGTTACTTATACTGTCTGTTCAATGTGTCCCAGCCCAAATCATTTCCCTCCGAGCCATTGATTCAACACAGTGTCTCCAAGTCAAACATTTGCATTGCCGCCTGATTGTCTTCTAGGTTTCTTACCTCCCCCGTCTTACTCACTGTTTGGAATCATTAGAAAGTCATATTAGGGATTTTTGAGGGAAACCTAATGAATCTGCATGTTAATTGATGTCAGCATTGCCATGCACAGAGGTATCTGCTCTGTTTGTATCATGCTCCCCGCATGCTGGCTTTCTGTTTTTACATTTCGCTCTTCTCCAAAATGAATTATGCAAAGTAGCACCTTGGGAGGGAATCGGAATAGCTCATCTCATCAAAGAACTGCTGGAAATCAATGCACCACTGCTGGGTGCGCCTGTCGGTGTGTGTGTGTGCACACAGGCGCATGCATGTGCAGTACATGTGCCTCTGTTGGTGTGTGTGCAAGATGTGAATATTCATATGAGCGTGTGTACCCATGTCTCTTTGGGAGTGTGTCTGCGCGTATATGCGAGCTCCATCCCTAGCCTACTTTCAGCATCTCTGTACGTATGCATGTGTCGCTCTCCTTCCTGTCTGCCTCTCAGCCTGCGCTCCCTTTAATTGGAGAAGCTCGCTGGCTGACCCAGCATCACGCACTCCGAGACAGCTTGAGCGCCGGATAATTTGGGCTGTATCTGGACCTGTCTCTTTATGGGCATTACTGTACATAACACTGCGAGCAGGGAAGAAAGGAAAGGGGATTTGCATCAACAGCCGTCGTGCCCTGGCTGCATGCACTGCAGACAAAGCACAGCCCCACATAACACAGCCAGCAGCGGTCTGACACTGCACCGCAGTGCCATCTAGTGACCGACTGCTGCATTACGCGTGTACAACCAGCCAGCTCCCCGAATGTTCTGCTCTCACACAGAAATGCTCCATGAACATGTACTAACAGACGAATAAGCGCACACACACACGCACACACACACTGTTCATTTGGCACTGAGTCATTATTTCCTCCCAGGGATTCTATTTTCGAGCTCTGTTAGACTGACAGGTGAGGCTCAATAGTCACACAGGCTCAACCATTAGCATTCAAATTGTCAAGGCTCTATGGTCTGACAGGTGTGCGTGTGGTGTGCGTGTATGTGTGTCTGAAGAAAAAGAGAAAAAGTGGTTAGGAGGGAGAAGGAAAAAGGCTGTTTATTAGAAACTCTAAGATGTGAGTTTCATCATGTGCCGCTTAATTAAATGTAGAGCCGAGCAATATGTCAGTGTTGTATCTTGATATGAGACTGGGTATCATCTTAGATTTCGAATAATAATTATATTGTAAGTGTTGTCTTTTTCTGGTTTTAAAGGTGCAGTGTGTAGGATTTTGTGGCATCTAGCAGTGAGATTGCAGATTTCATGTAGGAGAGCTACAGTGGCCAACGCAAAACACAAAAAGTGAATGGCCCTCATTAAAGTCATGTGTTTAGCCAGAGCTGAATTATCCACAGGTGTCTCTTCCTCTCCAAAACAAATTGACCATGCCTAAGCATGATCTATTAAAACACTGAATAAAGCATTTTCACATTTAATCTTTGTTTTCCTGACGCCGTCATCATGGAGGGACTGCTACCCTTGGTTGCCTGCACTAAAATACACAGACAGCCTTGTCTAGAGCTTCTGTTTGGTTTGTCTGTTCTGAGCGACTGTAAAAATATCATTGCAGACTATACGTGGAAGAGAATGTGATCATTATCACATTATCATTATCATTATCTATCTCTTCTGAGGTAACAAAAACCCAACAATTACTATTATTCCTGATGATTACAAACTAATAACAACATAGTTATGCATGTTATAACCGTTTCTGCCAATGATGCCCCAAAATCCTACACACTGGTTTTACTTTACTGATGGTTATGAAATTCTATTTGTGGAAGTATTTTGTTAAAGCATGAATAGTCAACTCTACAGTATCATTACAATATCGATATTGAGGTATTTGGTCAAAAATATTCTGATATTTGATTGTTTCCATATCGCCCATCCCTAATGAAATGCATTCTAACTTTCAGATTGTCAAGTGTATGCATTGTATGTGTATGAGCAAATGTATAACAATAGAGGGAAAAAGAAAGAAGTAAACCTCCTTATCATTCTCTCTTCTCCCTTCTCTCCCTGTCTTCCTCCTTCCCTTTGTCTCTTCTTTCTCTCTCTTCCCTCTGTTCTCCCTCAATTCAGCCGGACGACCTGGACCCCTTCCATGACCTGCTGGAGGACCGCTCCTTCACCACAGATGTGAACATGCCGAGCCCCAAGCCCAAGTATATCCAGTGCAAGGAGAGTAAGAAGGACCTGATAACGTAAGAGCCCTCCTACTCTCACCAGCGCCCCAGTGTTCCTCCTATCAACCTGACCCCACTGGCTTCTCCCCACCCACGCTCTGCTTTCCCCCTTCACCTTATTGCTTTCTTTTGTTTTTGTCCTTCTCTTTACTCCAGTTGACCTCAGACAACCACCACCCTTTCTCTCTCCCTTCCCCATCCCGTGCTGCTGGCTCTGCTATATGACTTTTATTTAACAGCTTTATCCATTTGTCCACACTGATCTCAGAGCCGCTAGCTTCCACCAATGCCTCTTTTGATGCTTTATCTTTATAAGACACAACACTAGTTGTCAGTATCATGCCACATCAAGTGTAGCTGTATCTCAGAAGCACAATATTTTTAAGAGACAGTGAAGCTAAACTGGAAACAATGAAAACCAACAATGGAAAAAAAAATCAGAACAACCCCTTTTTTTCTGTAATTTTCACATTTTCTTCTCCTTCCCTTTGGGCTTATAAATCTGTCTATTTTTCCGGTGGCAGATGTCCCACACCGGGGTGTGATGGAAGTGGTCACTTGACGAGCAATTTCGCCTCACATCGAAGGTGTGACTTCCTTTTCTCCTGGTGGATTCTTAGTCTATTTCTCTTTATTGTTTTCAGCTTACCTCGACTATGCTGTCAAACACCTGTAGGCAGAATGTCTCTCTCTTTCTCTCTTATTTGTTAGCCCTTTGACTATTGGCAACTTGACATCCTGAAACAAGGGTATCATGAAATACAGAAAGACTAATTTAATTAAAGATTGGATACATGCTAATTTTTAAGCTGAACCCAGGGATAAAATTATTTCTCAATGGGCCTGGTGTAAAGCCTTCTAAGCTGATGTTATTCAGTCCTCCAGGCCCTTCCCACAGTGCAATGCAGACTAAGCATTTACCATTCACAGTGAGACTTACGCAGAATTGTTGAGTGTTGCAGTGTGAGGTGAGTCTGTGAGGACTGAATGTTATCAGTCCGGAGGCTGCACATGGCTGCACCTACATGAAAAAGCTCACAAATCCAACTTGTTTTTGGACACAACACCATCTGCTAATTTGAATTTGCATGCACCAAAACAAGACCTCCCTTTGACATATGCACACAAATACTCAGAGGGTTAACTTAAATCAACTCCCTGCACTTGCATCATGGCTTTTTTGCATTTTCCTGGTTGGTGTTTTATGTATGCATGTGTTTGTACATGTCTGAGTGTATAGACGAGTGCAGTCTGAGAGATGATCTTGTGTTTCAGTGGTTTTGGGGGGGGTGACTCGTCATTCTGGTGTAACTAATGTTCCACTGGTGTATTTTTCAGTCTCTCAGGTTGTCCTTTAGCTGATAAAAGCATTCGAAGTATGCTGGCCAACAACGCGCAAGAGCTCAAGTAAGGCGTGAGATGATTCACTCATATATGTATGATTTGTATGTCTTGCTCATTCTGCCAAGGTCAACCTTATTAGTGTTAGTGCGCATAACTGCCAAAAGCGGTAATGAAAAGCACAGTAAGGATAGAGACGATGGGCTGCTTATATATGGAGTCATGGAGCTTTATTTCACTGCTTTATAGGGATGGCTATTTTAAGTCTGGTGATTTTTTTATATGTTTATTTTGTCAACAGACCAACCGTTTATTGATCCTTTAACAAGTATTCTTAGTAGCATATACAGTATAAAAATCTGTCCTCTGTACCATTGAGCTGCACTCTTGTCCAAAAACTATTAACATTCTCCTTCACTATCATGACCACACACACTACCATTTATTTTGACTAAATCCAACACACACCATCCCCGAATACTCACTAGCACACTATATGTAAATCAATATCCTGCTGAAAATAGTCCCTTAACAAAATCATTTCCTTTAGATTGAATATGTTTGCTAAAAACTTTAGTGCCCAGCTGTTTCGGGAATCTCTTAAGTCTTTTTAATGAAACTTTATAGTATATTCATGACCTTACGTAGGGACCCACGGGAGTGCCAAAGACAGGTCAGGGAAGGTAGAATGGACTAACAGACAGTTTTGGTCTTTTCATGAAGAAAAATATTTTAAAAACGTGGCTTCTACATTATGCATTATTGAAAACCAGTGTGTTAAATACAGTGAGACACAGGGCTCTCAGACACCACAATTTAGCCTTAAATTCTCATTTTTGAGGGGTTAAAATTTAAACTAATGAATTTATATTTTTTTGTTCCGTCAAGTTAGTTTAATTTCTTGAAGAAACTGACAATAAACAGGCAGCAAATGTACTGTATATTCAAAAAGTCCTCCAACTGATACGACTACATAGGGCGTTTCTTTCTACATTCTAATACAATCTATAGGAACATTTCCTAAATTAGCATCAACACGTCCTCATACATAAACAACCAACTAGGTCATCTTCCAAAGTTACATTTTTACCCATTAGCTGTCACTGTTTTAAACACATTGGCACCAGAACTGCTTAATTAGGTTTAAGGCAAAAAATTCAGTTGGTTTGGTTTTTGCACAAAAGTGCATGGCTTGGTTTAGAGGAAGTTTATTAAAGAAGTACGTTTACATAACGTATGTATGTGTCCCAAGTTAAACCACTTTGACACAATGTTGATTTTTGCATTCAGACGGGACACAAACAGCGGCTCCTGGGTCAGAGTCCTGTATTGTTGGTCTTTTTTTTGACCCATCAATTCAACCCAGCCTCTTACTTTTTTATTCTATGTCACTTGACCTCCTCGTTTGCTCCCATGATAATTACAATGGCCACTAGAGGCTGCTGCCTAACTAATACATATGAATCTGGGTTGTAGATACGATGATTGTACAAATTACCTGTGGGGTTGTTTTTTGGTGTCATAGGTCCTAGCATGGATTATACTTGAATCACCTGTCACAGTTGTGCAAATATAAATATATATGTATATTGCTGAATTGACACATAATGTAACCTCCAGTGTCTCTTCTTTATATTCAAAAAGTCTAATTATATAAAAGTCCATACTGGATAGTTTTGATTCATCCAAAGAAAAAATATTTTTAAATAGACTTCAACCAGATGAATAAAAATAATAGTGCTTGGGCTACATACCATCTGTGGACAATGTATGTTCACTTTTATTTGGAAGGTAATTTTTGAAAAGGCCATCACATTTTTTATTGTTTTATTTTTATGATTTCACCTTTTTTTCCCCCCACAAAATATAGGATGTTTAATTATATGGTGTTGTTGTTGTTCCAGCCCACCACACATAACACAAGACCCCTACAGTTTGTCGTAGTGTATTTTACACTCTAACTATGAACATAGTGAGGCGAATGTTTTGGTCTCTGTTGTCATATTTAATAGACAATAGACATGATAACAACAACCGTAGATGCTATAAATGATGCTCACAATATGGGGTATATTATCCTCAAGATGCTGCGCTTTTACTGTAGACCCTGAGCCCTTTTTGTGTTTTCTGCCCCAGGTGCCCGACACCAGGGTGCGATGGTTCGGGACATATCACTGGCAACTACGCCTCACACAGAAGGTACAGCACACATTCTGCATGCAGGAGCCATTTCCTCTCTTTTCACAGTACTCTTTCTCTTCTCTGTCCTGCATATATCATAAATGGACCTTAAGTCAACTTTACTCTGCTTCTACTTTCCTCCCCTTCTCTCTCTGTCTCACACACGCACCCACACACTGTATGCTTCCACTTTGTAACTCTGTCATTTATCTGCAGTCTCTCAGGGTGTCCGCGGGCCAGGAAAAGTGGGATAAAGATCATCCACAGTAAAGAGAACAAGGAGGACCAG
Organism: Plectropomus leopardus; assembly: GCF_008729295.1. Taxonomy (NCBI): domain Eukaryota; kingdom Metazoa; phylum Chordata; class Actinopteri; order Perciformes; family Serranidae; genus Plectropomus; species Plectropomus leopardus. The sequence goes on along the minus strand of NC_056476.1, from coordinate 24,994,611 downwards.
GAGCCTATCAGGTACAGTACAGACACTGATCATCACTCTTCTGTCTGCCTTTAAAACCCTGAAACTGAGACCCCTCCTCCTGCTGCCAAAACTACTCACTATTCACTGCCTACTTTACATTTCTCGTGTGAAAAATACAACGCATAACATATGATTTCATTTTGTCTGTTTTAATATGAGGAAATAAACTGCTTAAATGGGAACAAAAGCAATATGCTGTTTTCTAATCAGTACATTATTCTTTGACAAGCACTGATGCGAACAGGAGTAAATCAGTATTAGCTCTGACAAGACAAATGCGGTATTAGTGTAAAGTTTTAGCCCAAATCTGAAGGTGCAGAAGAAACTTCAGAAGAGCAAGGTTGTAGCAGTTTAGAGATTCTGCAGTCTCTGGTGAACTCCTGCAGACACACAGGTAAGGAAAGACAGAGCGGCGAGCAGAGAGGGAGAGATAGAGGCAGAAAGAGATTGATTGGACTCTACCTAAATCCCACAATGGGCTTCTCTGGCCTCAGCCCTGCAGCTGCATTGATTTCTCTGGTGGTGCAGAGCACAAATAACACACTTTGGCCATTCTCGATCTAACCCCAATCATTCTGTTAGATTCTGAGGACAGTTTGCCACAGGTAACCTTGTCAGTGTGCTCTGATGACATTAAAATATCTTTGAAAAATATTTTGATTCACCATTTGAGGTTTGAAAACTAGTAAGGAACTTCAGGAGATAAGTAAAGTCTCTTGGGTTCAGAGGACGATATGGTGTTTGTAACTTGTAAATGAAATCTATAAAATCCATAGAATGAAGCGTACTAAATAGTCACTCTAAATTAAATGCTTTTCTTTTTTTCTGTAGTATTGAATGTAAAGAGGGTAAATGAACTTCAACTCTTGATCTTTCAAATATCCCTCTTTGGATTAGGGATGATGACATCATCTTTGTCACTCTTTCCCTTGATCTTGTTATGCTCAGAAGGAGGGTCAGTAATCTTTGTCCGTGTGCCCTCTTCAGGGCAGAGATCGGGACTTTTGCATTATTATTCTTTATTAGGAAACTTTTTCTGTCATAGGGAAGTTTGTTCTGGCTCTCATGCCAAGACGCCTGTCTAACCCTTTATACTTAACACTGAGGGACTGTGCAAAAATGATTACAGAAGGAGTAAAAGGGAGAGGCTTTCGTAAATACTGTTTTTTCCAAAAACACGGTAGTCTGCCTTTTGGGGGAGATCATTTAAGGGTTCCCTTTGGATTGAATCACATGCATTACTATATAAAAGACAGAGATCAAGTAGTTACATCAAAAAATGGCTTTCACACATGCCATTATACAGCTCTACAGTTTAGGAGGTCACTAAAATAAGTGGCTCTGCAGACATATTTTCAGTCCACAGCCAATTTGAGACACTTTATGGTGTGTTGTATCACAGTTACCCAAGCTTCAACTAAAACTCTTTTCTTTTTTAACTATTGTTAATGGTTGCAATTAAACATTTCATTTCAATAATAATGATAATAACAATAATAATAATAATAATAATTATTATTATTATTATTATTATTATTATTATTATTTATTATTATTATTATTCATTATTATTATCATTCAAAACAGAGTTGCAAAGTGAGTCACGGTAAAAAATAAATAAACATTTATAAGATATAATACTGGATAAAATAGTTACAGTAAATACTATCAGTTAAGAAAATGCCAAATAATAAAAGTTAGTTTTGAGAGGTCTCTGAGTTTTTCTACCTCAAGAAGGGAATTCCACAGCTGAGGGTCCCACATAGCAAAGGTCTGCTCCCTTTTCTTACAAGTGGAAATTTTGGAACATTAATGGGGCCTTGCTGGATGACCTCAACCAGCGATGAGGCTTGGAGGCAGATAGTAGATCATGATTATAGGCTGGAGCCTGATGACAGTAAAACAGAAAAATCTTAAAATCAATTCTAAAACTCAAAAGTAACCAGTGAAGGGCAGCCATGATGTGTGTGATGTACGTACCTCTCTTAGTGCGAATTCAAAGCCTGGCTGCAGTTTTTTGTAGATGTTTTGGGATATTTTGCCTACTGATACCAGAATAAAGTGTGTTGCAATAGTCAATTCTGGAAGAGATGAAAGAGTTGATGGCTTTTTTTTAACTGCAAAGGGAAAGGATTAACCTGATCTTAGTTAAACGTCTCATATGGGCAAAGTAGAACTGCACCAATTTCGTCACCTGAACATTATAAGCATTTTAAGTCAGCATATCATAAATAATGCCTCAGCCTCTTTTTAACATTATCAGAAAAGGCAGATAAATTGTTAATGCTGCTAGTGCTGACACCAGAGGGAGTTATTAAATCTTTTTCTGATTTGGATACATCCAATTGCATGATATTTTTGGACATCCAATTCTTAATTTTGGTGAAGCAGGACATAATACAAGAAACATCAGTGATGCCAGGCTTAAAAGTAGATACATACAGTTGTGTATCAAATGCATAGCGATCAAAGTCTATATCACTGCTTGTCTATGCATGACTTACCTCAGAGGTAGCATGTAAATCGGAGGGGACCTTGAATAGACCCCTGGGGAACCCCACAAAAGAAAGGAACATGAGAGGAGGAGACATCTCCAAGCATGACTACATCACTGATGCCAACATAGTATTTCAGGTAGTTTATTTATCAAGACCTTGTGTTCAGCTGTTACAGAGGTTGAGATGAGGTCAAGTAGAACTGAAACAGAGTATAGGCCTGTGTCGACCACAAGCAGTAAGTCATTGAAGACTTTGACCAGAGCATTCTCAGTGCTGTCTTGAAAACGAAAACCTGAGATTTTTTTTTTTATTTGTCATACATATAAGAAATCTGTTTCTGTAATTTGTCAATAAAATATCAGAATTTTTTAAATGGACTTTATGATTTCTCCAGAGCCCAAATGAATGTCTTCAAATATCTTGTTTTGTCCAGTAAAAAAATCCAAAACCCAAAGATATTCAGTTCCTTATCATATACGATAAAGAAAACCATCAAGTCCTTACATTCGAGCAACTGGAACTGGCAAATGTGTAAAAAAAGAATTAAGCTGGTATTTGATATTGAAAATGGAGATTCATCCCCTTTCCCCACCCCAGTAATTTTCGTACAGTCCCTAACAGACGGTGTGGCATGAAATACAACACTGCTCTCACCAGCCTCTTCCTGCTGGACATGATGCCGCTGTGGATGGCAGTCAGTTTGGCTAATCTGAATTGTTACACAGACTGGTGGATGTTAGCCTCAGCAGCACAGCTCTGGATCTGTTAAAAGGTTGTTCCAGTTTGGCTCTCAGGTCACTGATGAGGTGTGTTGTGAGCTGATATCTGGTTCAGGCAGCTGAGACATTTATGGCTTAGACTGGTGTCCACAGTTCCCCCTGAAGGGGATAAAGAAAGGTACAGACATGGGAGAGGCTAACAAGAATGTGAAGACATAAGTCAAAATAAGTCGAAGATCTGTAAAGAATCAAATGTTACAGACATGCTTTTATAGGATTAAATGCAATGATAAAATTAAATTTACCACGCAGCCTTAAACGAAGGTGAAATTTTTTCACAAGAAATTTAAATATAATCAACTAGTTACATTCTTGGAATAAATTAAAAGATATTAGTGCTCCCAAATAGTTGTTAACATCGCCTTAGTCCCTCAGATATATCGTCACACTACTTAGGTCGCAATACAATATTTTTGCGATTTTAGATCTTATAAGATAAAGTTTCCAACCTGCTCATCTCACTTCAGTCATTTTTATTGCAGCAGATTGTTTCTTGTCAACTAAAAAAAATATATTTATTTTATTATTCTAGAAGGATACCAAAAGTTAAATTTGCATCCGCAATATTTATAGTTTATATAATAAAAATATATATATTTTGCATCTGTGTATTGATGCAATTTTGCCATGTAAAACATCACCACATAATGCTGAATCTGTTTTTTTCCCCACTGCTACTCCTAAAACCATCACCATCACAGCCTGACTGAATGGATTAGTCAATCAAATTCCTGTGACTTCTGACCTATATTTACTCTGAGAAATATTTCAAATGCAACAGAAAAAACGCTGTGGCGAACAGCAGTGCACGTTACGCCCCCTGTATCTTTTTTGCAGTCACAAAGTCACAAAGCTGAACTAAAACCAGGTAGCTGCTATATACAGACAGAACTAATACTTTCACAACTGTAGCTAGCTTTAGCCATAATCCATTTTGCAAGCTGTGACATTTGGAATAATTTACTGCCTCATTGCATCTGATTAGCATGGTGTTGATGCACTGTCAGCATTCCACGAATGTGATAAGACTGCCACTGGGACAGCTTTAAATAAGATGATGGTATCTTTGTTTATATCAAAGCTATAGAGATAGAGGGAAACAGAAAAATGATATTCTCGCATACAGTCTTTGGTGTTTTAATACTCTGGAGGCAAAGAGACTGTAGTGAGAGCCAGTGGAGACTCAGCAGGTCACTCTTTGAAGGAAGAAAGGATGATGTCTCCAAGGGGTGGGGAAAAATCGATACACTCAAGTATAAAAAAAAATCCCTGAATAGGTAATTTATTTTCAATGCCTGAATTGATATAATTCAAAGTCAGGTGCCTCATTTTAGTGTTGGCCAAGGTCGAAAGAAGTAACTGCTTTTATTGTTGTGGTAATATCAAGAGTAATGAGACGTCAGATCCATTTCGAGAGAAACAAAGCTGAAGCAAGACTGCAGAAAACAATGGGTGGTCCCAGGACATGGGCCTTCAGTTATCAGTTATCTGTGTAAAGGCAGCAACAGAAAGTTTGCTAATCTGGCGGAATGTCAGGGCAATTTAGGATCAGACAATCAGGGTTTGCGCCAAACTCTTCATTCATTTAGTCTAAATGAAAAGCATTTTTGGAAATGCCTCATGATATAGGCTACATCCTCTAGATGTGTATGAATGAACTCTGTCCCATGATCTAGAGTTTAAAAAGTAAACAAAAATCACAATAGATGGTAATATCAAATCACAATACTTGACGAATTACAGTACTTGAAAATGAAAAATACATAAGTATCATGATAGTATCAAAACAGGAGACAAGCATATCATCCCAGCCCTAAAGTATCCAACATAATTAAAAGCTGGATGGTATCAACTTTGAACACATAAGCAAATGAAGGTTGTGCTTGAATTAATCATTAAAAATGAATTTAACTGTTTGGCGTGTCTTCTCTGAGAACATTTCACTCTGTCCCCCCAGGTGTCCAGTCCCAGGTTGTGATGGTCAGGGACATGTGACAGGGAAGTATGCGTCCCACAGAAGTGCATCAGGATGCCCCATAGCAGCCAAGAGGCAAAAAGACGGCTACCTAAATGGCATCCAGTTCACATGGAAGTCTGGCAAGACAGAGGGCATGTCCTGCCCCACGCCGGGCTGCGATGGCTCGGGTCACGTCAGTGGCAGCTTCCTGACACACCGGAGGTGGGTGTGGGGATTTGAGTTTTCCATATGTTTACATTCAGACGTTCAACCATGTTGAATGTATTGTCTTCCTCATAAAAAACCTTTAAGATTATACTATGACAAAGATAAATTCATTGAAGCGTACAAACACTTTATGTTTTGTACATATTAAAAGAACAAGCTATAACGTGTTAATTGTTGCCAGTGAACTTTAGAGATGCTTTGTTACCTTTGGCTAGATGTTTCCCCATTTCTAGTCATTATGCTAAGCTAAGCTATCTGTCTCCTGGCTCTAGCTACATATTTACCAAGAGACACGAAACTGGTATCAGTTTTCCCATTAAATTTTCAGCAAGAAAGCAGATGCTGAACAAAGACTTTAAGACATTAAAGGAATAATTCACCTATAAAATGACTGTCTGTATATCAATTAATAACCGCCTGTTACCTTGAATTCATGAAGAAAACTTTTTCTGGATTCTCCATTCAACATGGAGTCATACAAGAAAAACAAAGTTTTCTTGATGATTTCAAGATAAGAGGGGTGAGTAATTGATATACAAATGCTCATATTATGAGTGAAGTAGCCCCTTGATGGAATATTTATTTCTTCTCAGTCTCCTTATACACAGCATAAAGTCCAACATTTTTTCTCATGGTTTGTGTGGAATATACTGAAACGATGCTTTCTCTCCTTGTTTCTGCCCTCAGTCTGTCAGGTTGTCCACGTGCCACCTCCGCCATGAGGAAAGCCAGGCTCTCCGGAGTGGAAATGCTAACAATAAAGCAGCAACGTGCCAGCAACGGTAACTACAAGTACCACTCGCCCACACAATACAGCCAATCAGGAGCATGGATGTGGAGTGATTTGCTTAACTCCAATTTCAGATAATAAACCAATCAGAAGTGCGTTTGTGGACAGCATTGTCTGAGCAAAAGCTTACATTGGAAACATAATGCCATTCAGAGGTAGTGTGTAAATAATGAGAAGAGTGGCTCCAGTCCGAAAGAACAGGTTCTGAGTTTATTCGGCAGTAATCAGATATGGAATATCGGGACTAGCTCGTGGTTGCGTGCGCCGTCTGTTTTCCGAACACTTCAGCCCTGACTGCAGTGAATTTCAACACTTCATAAAGGGATGTGACAGGATCATAATGTAATTTGTCTGTGGGATTGTTGAGTCTTAATCAGCTAAAATGACCTGCCCCGCTCGTATTGTGGAGGTGAAGACAGTCACACAAAATGTCCAGCAGAATTCTCACACAGCCACACAGTGGTATTGTGTCATTTTTAATTACTTCAGTCCAACATAAAGGCCGTTAATCTAATTTATGATGGAGGCCTGGCAGTAATGTGTCAGTGTTAACGCGGCTGCTCCTCCTCTGCAGGACTGGAGCATGAAGAGGACATCAAACAGCTGGATGAAGAAATCAAAGATTTAAGTGAATCCAATTCACAAGTGGAAGCAGACATGATCAAACTTAGAACACAGGTAAGTCACGTCCTGTCTGTGTTTCTGAGTCAGCAGCGGTGTGCGCTCGCCTTGTGAATACAAAGCTAACATCCTGTCATCCGCCTCCTCAGATCACAACAATGGAGTCCAACCTGAAGTCCATAGAGGAGGAAAACAAGGTGATTGAACAGCAAAATGAATCTCTCCTGCATGAGCTGGCCAACCTCAGCCAGTCACTGATTAACAGTTTAGCTAATGTCCAGCTCCCTCATATGGTAAGGGCCACCAGGAACGGCAAGCCGGCAAGTTGCAGATTATAGCTAACTGTAGCATTCTAGCAGCTTACTCATTTATTTGTGTATTTAAGCCTATTGTGCATGCTTAGTCTAAAATGTGGAGCATTGCTTGTCTTTCCAAACAGTGAGGGGGAGTTGTAAAATGAGGTTTGATTGGACATTTTTTTAAAACTCTAGCAACTCCAAAAAAAAAAAAAAAAAAAAATTGCTACATTCAATGGTTGAGGTTAAACAAAGGTGTAGGCTATTCAGTGAGGTGTTTCTGTTCTTTTAGAATAATGATTTAAGGCTTTATTGTAAAGTGTATTGCAATCGGATTGACTTTTTTTTGGCTCTTGAAGAAAGAGCAAAAGTATGATATTCTCTTGCTAAGAGTTTCACAGTAACAGACTCTATTATCCTGTTTTTCATCCTTCACTGTGCCATTCTTTCATGTTACCCTCTTGCATAATGTACTAGTTAACATTCATTGACAAAGGAATGAATTACAGTTAACAGTCATGTCTAAGTGGCAAGCTTTTTTTATAATGCTATCCTTTTTAATTTCAGCAGTTAGTCAGATAAAAAGTGTGACGCTGGAGTAAATTAACGCAATTAGAATTTTTCCTCCATATATCCATTGTGCCATTGTGACACCATGGGCTGGCCTGGCTCTGTTTGTCTCGTTGCCTGATGTGTATTCATCTATGTTCAGTTTATTTTTTTCCAGTTAATTTTAAGTCTTCTGTTTGGCTGTATGTCACGTACTGCCACCTAGTGTTTAAATGTCAGAATAACTACCTTGTTTCTCAAAGCAAGCTAATGGAAATGTGTCCCTCCTTTGCTCCCATAGAAACCACTGACACACAAAGAGCCTCCTCTAAGGAATAACAGCTGCTTACAGCTGCACCAGCAAGTAAGTCTCTTTGTTTGCATTTCTGTGATCATGCTTTGCGTTAAATATTGTATGTAACTTCCATTATAAATGTTGTCATTCTTATAGTAGCAAAGAAAAGCAATAAGGATTTAAAGCTTAAAGAGACAGTTCACCCTTGAATCAAAACACATATGTTTCCCCTTACCTTTAGTGCTCTTTATCAGTCTGGATTGTTTTGGTGTGAGTTGTCAAGTGTGCGAGATATCAGCTGAAGAGATGTCTGCCTTCTTACTAATTTAAAGGAACTGGATGGCACTCAGATTGTGGGGCTCAAAGCGCCGAAAAAATACATTTCACTCAAATAATCAATGGACCTTTTGTTAGCAATTCCATGCAGGAACTATTTTCTTTCTAACAAACTACTCCTGTCAACCGGATCACTGCACAGAAGGAAGTGTAGGCAGAAGGTAGCGTTGGGTAGCTCAGTGGTGCTAGGTGAGCTAGCAGTACGCTTTCTGCTGTGCAGTGATACAGCTCGCATTAGTAGTTTGGTGTAAATAGATTACCCACGGTCCCAAAAAAGTTGGAAAAGTCATATAATTTCACAATAACATTTTCCAGGCCTGGAAAAGTTATGTAATTGGTAAAAATCATTGAAAGTTTTGGGAAAAAGTCTAGAATTTTGTTGTGTGCAATAAAATTGGTATAGTAATCACCCATGGATAACCTTCTCATGTGAAATAACAGCAAACAGCACATGACAGCAAATTTTACATAACGGTGCTCTAATATGCGGAGATGTGTGACAACATTTAGTTTACCATCACGTCTGTTTCTTGATGTGTTTCTTATGTGTACCAGCTAGCTGAAATTAAGTATAAATAGAGTTTAAATATGATACATAAAAAAAAAAAAAACAGATGTCAAGCGGGGCAGGAGAAAAAAATGATTATGGGTTCTTGAAAATTCATGAAAAAGTAAATGTAAATGACAAATGTGTGGGAACATAAATAAAGAAAATTGTTTCTACCTGAAACTCGAGGAACCAGGTCATGATTTCTGGTGAGATACATTACTGTTGAGTTTTTCAGAGGTGGTTTTTGTTATGTTTTGTTTTGTTTTGTTGTTTCTTTGGAGAGAAGGCAGACATCTCTACAGCCAATATTTCCAACTGTCCCTTTAAAAGCTTCTGAATTCCTAAACAAAACCAATAACCTTATGTTTAAATTTTCTTCAAAACACATTCTCTAAGGAGATTTCCAGGTATCTTAATTTCTCTCACACCTCTGTTTCGCTCTCACAGTCACTATGTTGTGTCTTTGGTCCTGCAGGAGCAAATAAGCGAGCAGAACTTTGACGCCTACGTCACCACTCTAACGGATATGTACACAAACCAAGACCAGTACCAGAGCCCCGAAAACAAAGCCCTGTTGGAAAACATCAAGCAAGCTGTCCAAGGGATTCAAGTGTAACCGTTGAGCAAAGGGAGATTTTTGTTCCCCCAGCAGGTGTATCAAACCCTCATACAAACAGGCAGTGATGGTTCGGTGCAGTTACTTAAATAGTGTTATATATTCTAAATTCCGTTCTCTCAAAAAAAAGAGGTACGATGCTTAGAAAGACCTCGAAATAATTTCTTTCTTTGGTTTCGTTTTGGGCCTTGCTTTGAGGAAGAACATAAAAGAGTAAATGGCAAAATAGTTTTTGAGGACATTCACATTTTGTACGTTTTCATATGAGCTGACATAGTGTCATGTAATGTTTCTAGCTGCTCATGTATGCACATTTTTAGTGTATATTTCTGAACAGTAAGCTAATGATAACGGAACGCGAGTTCTTTTTATTGCTTGACAACAGAGCATTTTAGATGAAAAAAAACAAAACTGGACAGTGAAATAAAAATGAAAAAAAAAAACTACAAGCAAGGAGGAAGCTACTTATTTTTCTCCTCACTGGATGATTTTGGACTCAATGATTTTAGATGTTTTTTCTTCTTCTCTTCTTCTTCTTCTTGCGTGTAGATTGTCCAAGAGCAAGAACTGGTTTGCGGATCGCTTTATTTTCTGACGATGCTTGAGAAACGTTTGTGTTTTGTTTTGATGGAGAAAAAAAAAAACAGATGTGTAGCTGTAGGTGGGGGCATTTTTAACTGGTGCTGTAAATGAATCCGGAGAGGAAACTGACCTGATGTATGTATGAATGTATGTATGAATAGTTCTATTGTAAACATCATTACACGGAAACCCGATGGTGGAAATCCCATTTTCTAGGAGAGCCAATTAACTCCTAGAGGAACACATCTGTGCGGTGCATGCATGTTCACATGCTCAGCTAATCTCAAATAGAAACAATGTGTAAAGACAATGACCTATAGAGACCACATTCTAGCCTTTCTAGTATCAAATCTGCGCAATTCCCAGACTTGTGTTGCTAGGGTCAAGAAATGTCTCAGCAATATAATAACTAAATCATTTGTTTATAGTAGGTACGGGATGCAATCTGCAAAGGAAAAAAAAAAAAAAGGTTGGGTATATGCAATTTCTTGTTTATAAGCATAGCGGGGTAACATGAATCTTTTTAATATAGCCTATGTAAAATATTGATTTTTATACAAATCTTTTAATACAAAAAGTCTTTTTAAAAAAGAGGAGGGAACCTGGACATTGAGTTTTAGGAGCGAAAGTATATGAGTTCCACTTTTTTTCTGTACGATTTTGCACAGGGACACCTTCGTTTCCATGTTTTGATGTTCTTACAGAAACTAAAAAGCAGTACCCGAGAGCCTGAAAGGAGGGTTTCAGAGGGTTTTGTAAAGAGTATTTATAGAGTATGACAGCGGGACTTACAGGGTCACTGTCCCCACTTATGTGCCAGTAGACTATTTGCACTTGTCCTTGAAGATATTATCCTTACGTACGGCGGCGTGCAATTTTCCAGATGACCTCTTTGGCACACGATTGGAGCAACCAACTGCTTGGAGCCACTGTAGGCGTGGATTTAGTACCACTGAGAGAGGAAGAACAGGGACTTGAAATCAGAGAAGAGGATGATTATAACCATAGCAGTTATACTGTAGGCTATTATCAAGTGTAAAAACATTGTTCTTTCATTTTTTTGCTATGTTTTAGGAAGATGAAGTTATCCCCCAGCAGCACTTTATATCTAATCACTGTACAAAGGATTAAATAGTCAATCAATTCAAGGTTTTAAAAAGAAGAAACGGTGAAACGAGACCTTTGAGGGGTGATACAATCCAGCGTTGCGCCCATATGCCTGACTGTATGCACCCCTCCATTCTGTTGTTCTAGTTGTTAGCGATCATGTTCAGAATTGCCTTTTCGAGAGCTAATGCAAAAGGTGCTTGTCGTTCACCTGATTGAATCTCATCTATTGTAATTTACTGTCCTCTTTCAGGACTCTACTACCCATCATCCATGACTGCATACGCCTTTTTCCACAGCATCGTGTCTGCAGCTTTTTGCCAATATAGTAATGCTTCAGTAGAGTAATAGCTAGTACCAGTTTTTGAATTAATTCTCATTATCAGTAAAAAGGGAAAAGGGATTTTAAAGCACAAACCGGCTGCTCATCTGATGTTGGTACATAAATAACAAAATCTGAATAGAGTTATCTGTGACTATCTATAGGGAACCACAAAAAGGTCGTCACATATTTAGAAAGCTGACTTTTCATATAAATTATTGTGAATTCATCAGAGTTTATTATTTTATTTGAGCCAGTTCATTTTGAGATTGTTTTCAGTGACCATTAACAAAGACAGGATTTTGTATAAACTATTGTGCTCTCTGTGGAACTGAAGTTTGATTTATTTTTGTACTACACAGCATGGATTTGTTGACATTTTAATTTTGCTATAAATGTGTGAGATCACAAGTTGCTGTGATATTTCATTTATAAATTGTGAACTTTGTACAATTTTTGTCATGCTGGATGTTGACACATCTTACTCTGAATAAAGAAAAAAATGTGTTGCCAGAGGCCTGTAAAATGATTTATTCTTGTGTGTTCATTACAGATTGATCCCATTTTCATATTTATTCATGTTTATTATATAATCCTCTGACACCTTAATTTGACCTGATATCTTTCTAAAACATAGAAAGCAGGCAGTGAGCAACTTTTTAAAAAAAAATTAATTAATTAAAAAAGGACCCAAAAATTAGCAGAAATTAGTAAGAATATTACTTTTTTTAAAATACCAGAAATCAGCAAAAAGTAAAGTAAAAGAGCCAAAACAGGAAATAACCAGAAAAGGTACTAAAATAAAATAAAAATAAGATCTATAAATTATAATCATTTCTGATCATTATGATCACTATGAATATAGTATTTTGATATTTTTCTTAGTTATTTGAAAAAATTCTAATGATTCTCTCTTGTTTTCTTTTTGGCTAATTTTAAGGTTATTTTCTAGTCACCTTTTACAATTTTTTTGCAATTTGCAAGACATTTCACGGGAAGTTGCCTATTTCCTTTTCCCTCTTTTTTTCTAAGAAATTGAACCACTTTGCTCAATATTTCAAAGGTTTAAATGCTTGGGGAAAGGCACAAGAAAGCTGACGGTGATGCAGGTTTTAAGGGGTTAAACTGTTTCACTATCAACACCAGCAGATGTCAGCAAACCCAAACTACACCGAGGCTGCACCGTAATGCTTCAGAGATTTGTCATTACAGTCGCATGCTGATGAAAAGCAGGTTCATTTTCCTAATTTAAGTGGAGATCAAAATATCCCTGATTTGCAAACTATCCTCCAATGATTCTTTTGTTGTTGTTAATCTCTGTTGGAGCAGTGCAAAAATAATTAAAGCACAATTTTACGCACTTTTTTATTTTTTTAATTGAAGTACCTCTGTGTGACCGGCTCATTAATTGAGATTCCGATGCCGCCAATTCAATTTGTCATTTAGCCAAGATAATCTACTTCACAATGGAGCAATTAAAGAGGGCTACAAGGCCCTGTTCCATATTGATCTTTCCTTCTCCCACTGTCTCTTTCCAATACCACTGCATACATCTTCTTGAAACAGTACTCTAGCAGTTTAGCATTGCTCTCTGTGTAAAGTTGGGGAGGTAAAAAAAAGAGACAATTTACACTGAATTCCTCACGTTGTGTGGATCTCAGCAGTCGTTTTGGTGAGAGCAGTACAACATGCAACTAAGGTCCCCATCTGTGAGCTTTAACCGCTACAGAGGTATCCCAAAAAATGTCTGCATTCCTTATGAGTGTTTTTGTTTTTATTGTTGTTTTTGCAATTTTGTGGCTCTTTGTGGTGATTTTGTCTGTCCGTGTGGATGTTTCGTTTTCTTTATAATTGCTTTGCATCTTTTTGAAGTCATTTTGTGTCTCTTTTAAGTATATTTTTGTATTTTTTTGTCATTTAGTTTCTCCTTGTAGTTGTTTTGTGTGTCTTTGCGGTGATTTGATGTCTCTTTAAAGTATATTTGTTTATTTTTTGGTCATTTTGGGGGTTTTTTTGTGTCTCTTTGTAGTCATTTGGTGTCTCTTTGAGGACATTTTGGACCCATGGGTCTGTGCCCGATTTGCCTGTTCAGTGATCCATCCATGCTCCGCAGCAACCAAGGAATCCAAAACCAGAAAAAAAATGTGAGAAAAACAACATCTATCAGGACATCAAGGTTGAGTAACTGTTATACAAATGATCATTTTGTGGATGAAGTATTCGTTTAAACAGCCTCCTCGGGGCATACAGACCACTGTGCACACTGACTTGGACTCCTTGCCAGCATCCAGAACATTTTGTCCATATTTCTCATCTTCTTCAAGCCTCTAGAGTGGCATTGTTCCAATTTTAAAGAGGCATTTTTGTTTAAAGTATGTAGTGTAGCCAATGTCTCCATAAGTCTTGGCAAAAAGATCTATCTATGGCATACAACATACTGCACAGCACACATTATGTTCCATATCTAGACGCCAACAGGTGGGTTCCTCCTTTCACTGGCCCAGTGACTGTATATCCAGAATATGCATTGGCCCCAGCCTTTCTATTTCACTTCTCTTTTATGTATTCTGCTTAGGTGAGTGTGTTTGGTGTTGTTGGTCTGTCACCTGCACTCTGGCTCACCATGTCAAATAGCCACAGCTCTCACATCCACAAATGACACATTTTGGGGCTATCGCTACTTAATTTCTGAGTTTACAGCTCACAAACAAGCCGGAGTGGAGAGAGATGATTTGAACTAGCAAGACAAATAATGCTATAATGTATTACACGAGGCACCTGGGCTGCATCTGACATCTCAGACTGGAATAGACAAGATTTGTACTCCATTAGTAATTCATGAATCTGATCTCCCTCTTGATGCAGAGCAGCTTTGGTTGTACTATGGATTGTTTTTCATGTTGGAAAGGGTCTTGAAATATGATTTATGGCATTAGGATGCTATGATTTGACAAATATATAGAAATAATCTTGAATATGAAATAAGGAGCGTGTAAATGTCTTCTTTTTGAGAGCTGGATCAACACAAATTTTCTTTTGCTGTATTTAAATGCATTTTACACACTGTTTAACCCTTTGTAACCTGAGCAGCTTGGTTTATTTATTTATTTTTTTCAAAATCATGGGGGGAAAGGCTGTGAGAAATAATATCCAACAAACTGCAAGAAATATGTAAGATTTGACAAGAAAAAGAGCTTAAAATTATTTGTTTTGTTTTATTTTAAAGGGAGGGAATTGAAAAAAAAAACTAGGAAGATGTCAGAAAACTAAATTCATAATTATCATAATTATACACTGAAAATTATGCTACATATTATTTTTTTTGGTTTTACCTTTTTTTCTTCGTGTCAGGTAATTTTCTTTGATTTTTTTTTTTTTTTACTAATTTCTTGCCAATTTTTTCTTGTTAAGTTGCTCATTACCTTCTCCCCAAGATTTTGCAAAAAATCAAACCAGCTGGCTCATGTTTCAAAGGGTTAACTCATGGTTTATGTCAAAATTGACCAAAAAGCCACAGTAGCTTTTATTTTAGATTCATCACCATAATGAATAGAGAACAATAACGACTTTCACGAGAAGAAAATAACACAAATGGACATTGACAGAACAGAATATTTCCACCAGAGCTGCCTGTAAATAAAATACCACAGTCCAGTGAATATACTGAGACAATGCTCCCACTGTTAATCTGGGCCTCCAGTCCATCAGGCTGTGGAAATGCTAACAATAGCAATGGGACGGCATTGTTAGCAGTGGAAATGCTAACAATGACACAGCAGCGTGCCAGCAACAGCAGACACAACCACCTCTCACCCACGCAATACAGCAGTCGGGAACACAGATGTGGAGTGATGCTGAGCAGAGGTCCAATTTGACATAATAGACCAATCAGGAGGCTGTGTGTACAGTATGCATGGAGAGCTGCTGCTGAGTAGGGGCTTGATGGGAAATAAACTACCAGTCTCCTTTTAAGTTGTAAATAAAAGGTTCTGGAGAGGAGCTACATAATGGAAAACTGGGCTGAGACTGTCAGTCATTGAAATGTGTATTACGAGCAAGACACACATGGAGCTATTACCAGTTTTTTGCCTTTTATGTTATTTTAACGCCCAAACACACATCAAATAAAACAAAACTATATATTTTTTCTCTGGCCTGTTACATTAAACTTCTGTTGTGATGATATGTATTGTTATTTCCACTTTTACCAGCAGATGTCAGCAAACCCAAACTATTAATAAAGGAACCTTGTGGCATGAAATACTAAATAGTGGTGGATGAAGTACCTGAATGCCACACTTGAGTAAAAGTACAGATATCTTAACAGAAAATGACTTTGGTAGACATCAAAGTTACCTATTATTGAGTAAAAGTCTTGAAGAAGGCTTTCTGATATTTACTGTCCTTAAGTATCAAAAATACTTGTATCATATTAATTGGACTTAAGTATTGAAAGTAAAAGTACAAGTAAATGATGTCAATGAAAAAACAAGTGATGAGAAATTTTGAGAATTATGAAGTATATTTCTTTGTAACATTGGCCTACAACACCTTAAAAATGGTGCCTACATTACACTTGAAGAAAACTTTTTTGCAACTTAACTCTTCACAGCGTGGATCTTCATCAGTTTTTGTGCTGCATTCAGGTAAGCAAATTCTGATTTCTTCTGAAAACATAGAGGAAAAGGTAGTGAGCAATTTGGCAAGACATTTCCCACAAATTGAAAGAAATAAGAAAAAGATGCCAAGAGAATAATTTTAAAATTAAGTTGTTTTTTTTAGATTGGCAAAATTTTTAAAACTAATAATTTGGAGAAATGTCCAGAAAACTATTTTTATTCGAATTATATATTTAAAATTATGTTTCAGAAAAAAATATATAAGCATTTTTTAGTAAATATTCAGCAGTTTTGGGGTCTTTTTTCTTGTTGTTTATTTCTGGGGGTTTTCTGCTTTTCCTTTCTGCATATTTTTTTTAGAGAATTGTCTTTAATTTATTTTCTTTATTTTTTTTTTATTTATTTTTCTAGGTTTATGGGTTGACAGACTTCATATAAATCTTCCTGTGTTTTAAAATATTTGGGTGTCAGCTGATTTTAATCAGTAAAGTGGTTAAATGTTGAACATCCAATTACATTCAGGCATGTTTCTCGTTCTGGCTTCTGATTGGTGCGCAGTGACATCATACAGTACCTAATTAAGCACACCTGTGCATAATGAGTCAACCGAAATTCAAATGAGCCGACCGTTAGAAGTCATCAGTTAGCTGGCTGATCTACATTTTTCCTTATGAGAATGGTGGGCAATTTATATTTTCGGTAATTTCATTAAAACTAAATATAAAAATATAAAATCTGGCAGTAATGTTGGCTAAAGTACTGCAACTTTCAAATTCCGTGTTTTACAATTACAGGCTGGATATAACTTAAACTAACCCTTTATTCTTGCTAATTTAGCTTGGTTTAGCTAGGCTTCTCTACATACAGCACCACCCTCTACACTAAGCTAGCTAAGTAAGTTATTTGAAAGAGTTTCTTTGCCTTACTGTATTCATTTTTGTCACATTTTACATTTAAACATAGTTTCCCCCTCTTCAAAGGTAGGCATTTGGCTAATGTTAGATAGCATTGCAAATTAATATTAAAAATAATGGCTGTATTCCATTTAACTGCTATATGCCAGTTGCTTGGCCCTAACAGGACTGTTGGGAGAAGTTTACCTGAAAATTAGAAGAAAAAAATAAAATAAAATAAAATCGTACTTAAAACAACGCGAACGACAAAGAAATTACCTGTAAAAACAGTGCTTAAAATGATAATAAAATAATGAAATAAAATAAGATCATTATTACTTATTATCAGTTTTACGAAGTTGCTCATCGCTTTTTTTAATGTTTTGTTTTTGTTTGTTTGTTTGTTTGTTTGTTTTTTTAAGGAAAACCAATTTGCTGGGGATGAGACAGTTTGAATAGCCTACTTATGAAAGTGATGTCAATCCAGGTTTCAAATGGTTAACGAGATGAGCCCTGTCCAGTACACATATATTCCCGAATCAAAGATGTCCACCTTTAATATATCTACATACCCAAATCCAAAAGTTTCCTCCAGGGCATTTCGGAATTTAACCTGGCTCACGAAATTGCGCTATTAGCTGGTTCTACAACAAACTTTGGGATTATGAGAAATTGCAAAGGGGGGGACTCAAATTATAGGATTCGAGAGCAAATGAGTTGATCGTGCAAACAGTATATCATAAGTAGGCTATACAGCTGAGGACAAATACGTTTCTAATTATCTCAATGAAAGACATTTTTTCCTTCCCTTTCCTAGGATTGTATTAACACACTGCCCCACTTCTCTCTCCCTCTCTCCTCCTCTCCTCCTCTCCTCCTCAGGGGGAGCAGACTTGCAGTGAGTGTGTGAGAGGGGCAGCTGGCGGTCTGTGCTCTGCTCGGCTCACTGCTAGCAATGGCGCTGCGAGCTGGCCAGCTCTTTTCTCCGTGTCTCCTCGCGCTGTCTTTGTTATTGCTTGCTAGCGGACCACAGTTTGGACTTTGTTGTCCGAGTCGCTGTTTATGTTTCCGAACCACCGTGAGATGTATGCATCTAAACTTGGAAACCGTACCAGCAGTTTCTCCTCAGACCACCATTCTGTGAGTAGCCTTTTCCTCTATCCTAACGGGAACCAAGCCTCTAGGCACAGTAGACGGGAATGCAATGAAAGCCTGTGCATTTTTTCCACATTTAAGGCCCATGTCCAAGTTATGACGGTTTATATGCTTTGCATTATTAACCACGCTGTTAAAAACAAGTTTATAAAATGGTTAATCACTTGAAATTTGAACAAAGGCTTTGTGGGAATCCAAGGTCCTGTGGCAGTGCAGAGGTTATTGCAATGTCTCAGAAAGTTTTCACAGAGTTATGACACCTGCCAGTGGGTTCAGCTGTTGGCTGTAGAGGTTAATGAACAGGGGTTTTAGGGTCACACAGCTGGTGAAGTTAGCTGCAAGCAATGCAGAGGGTCAGACTCTTCAGTAGAGGTCCCTGCATGAGAGAGCTTGTATGAGGAGCTGCAGCAACCTCCTAAATCTTCTTCATGAAGACATGCATTGATGCATTCTTATAGACAGACTAGAGGTAAGAGTCTGATCAATGTTGTTGATTTCATCAAAACCACAGTGTTGCTATACAGACGTCACTGGGTGTGTTGTCGTGTTTTTGGGAAGTGTTTACTTGACGTCAAGGAATATCAAGGTCAGGCTTGCTTTAAACAATGGATCTTTGCACCACATTGTGACAGAGACACAATGTAGAGCAGTTTCTGAAGCTGCTTCCCTCTCTGTAATCAGAAAAAGCTATCATTGTGCCTGCATGGATTTTTTTGCACAGGACAGGTTAAACTCCATGTTTGACTTTCCCTCTGAGATGAAAGGAAGGAAATACTTCTCACTTGACAGGCACTTGTGACTGTGTCCTGGTTGTCAGGAGCACTCTGTCACAGTCACCCAACTAAACAGTTTCCTTTTTGATGTAGTCGGCCACAGTTTCTCAGAACTGCAGTGAAAGAAGACAAAGCTCCAGATCTGTGCAATCACCCAAATATGTGGCACCCTTTGTCTGTAATTGGCCACTGCAATCTTGTTGTGCATTTCAGTCCATAATGCACGGACCTATAAATAGCTTCATTCAGACTGTAAGCAGGGGGACAAAGGGGCAACTCAGCCAGCCTGCACCGCAGCAGCAGCAGCATGAATTAACCTTGTCCTCCACCATCTGGGGTCAGCCCACAGCCTCGAAGGGTGGAGGGTGCAGCCCTGCCCAGATACCCCCAAAGCAAAGATGAAAGTCAAAACTTCACCACAGCAATGAAAGGATTGTTCAGGTCTTCTGTAGGATGTGTCTAAATCTGTTCGAGGGCTGATCAGAGCAGGAGAGCATGCTGTGGTTTCCCAGGGGCTTTCATGCTGGTGAGCTTTGAAGCAGCAGCCACTTGTCGCTTTTCCTTCTTGCTCTGCTGTCATGTCAGGACATGAACACAGTTCCTACCCGGCCTCCTCTCATTCTGCTGTATAAAAAGTTGAGCACATACTGGCCGTCTGCAGTGGGAGAACTCCACAACAGCAAACTTGAGCTCACCAAAGCGTTGTGTCCTTGCAGTCTGCGGGCTGTTTGCTGTGGCAGATCGAATTAAGCTTCATAACATGGTAGTCAAAGTGGATTGAGTACGTCTTTAAACACAGAAGTAGAGGAGTGTACAGCTTCTAACAGAGGTGTATTTATCTCTTTTTATCTTCGGTTAAGAGATAATGTTGCAACTAGGGTCCAAGGGTTCAAACTCCTCGTCTAGACTCCAAAAGCATTTCAGGATTAAGTAATAGTGGGTGAAGATTTTGTTTTTATATAGGCACTTGACCTTTAGCTATGTGCCGTATAGGTGTAGGCACTGCATTCCTCCTTCCACCTGGCAGCATGCCATTGGAGGAATTTATAATAATACTATATTAAGAATGTGAGAGGATCTGCCGTGATAACCCTCAGCACACAGACAGTGTAATCTGATGGAAAGGTAAAGCAGCTGTTCACTCAAGATCCTCCTGCCTATCTATTTATCACATTTCTCCTTATTTGTATATTTTAACAGCATGATTCTTGTCGGCATGATGTCAGTCAGTTTCATTTCTGATTAAATGTTTGTTATTGTCAACTCAATCCTTTAGTTGCATACATCAGAGTTTTTTTCCAGACCCAACTTTAGATAGAGGATGTGCAGTTTATCTTGGTTGTGTCTGTTGGATTTTTGTTTATCTGAACAGCAGCAAAGGCATTTTCCCTCCTCTAGGTGATTAAAAACACTTTAGTGACTCACCTTAGATTCCAATAGACAGGGAAACCCCTAAATGGTATATGTTTATATCCATAAAAAAATCCATGTAAATATGCATGTGATTAGAAAACATTATGATTAAACAAAGGTTGTCCAGATAACCAAGGTACTAAATGGACAGTTGTTTTTGAGTAGGTTCAAATAATGAATGTTAGTGTCTTCAACTTCTTGAAACCCAAAACATCTTTTTTTGTTTCCGCTGAGCCTTGGCTCAGAAGCACTACTGCACGTGGGCTTTGTGCCAAGAGCTTTTCTACATGACACTTGGATGAAGAAACATGGCCATTTTTTTCCCAGATTTGTTGGGTTCTTTCTGGCCTACATTTGTTTTTCAGCTGTTTTCTCGGAGGACTTTCTGTTTGAGGCATGATGGTAAATTGCATTTCCTCTCTGTAACGACACTGCTGCATATCTTCCCAGGGATTCACTGGAGTTGGAGAAATGATTACTTTTACATTAGCATTATGTTGCCAACATCAAATATAGATTGTTTTTTACTGGTATTACTTTAGCAGCTCAGGAAAAAGGCTCAACATAACAAGTTTTACATCTTTGTATGACATGCAGTATCAAAGCTTGTCTGTGTAACAGAGGCTTTTTAATTCAGAAGTCAGGAGCCCTGTGATCCATATTCTTGTTTTTTTTCATGTATTGTGTGGCATTGTGTAATGTAACATTGTGACCCTGGAGCTGGATTACACACACATGTGAAGTATGTGTCTGCACAGCTGGAAACATGTCAGTCAATAGTGAATCTGTTACACTAGTAACTAGGCTCATTATTGTCTTTTGTAGTTCTGCATTTCCAGAACCATAGTGCAGGTTTTTATTGTTCTATGATAAATGAGGTTTTTAAACACAGTTACTTCGCCATTTTGATACTGCATATTTCACAGAAGGCAGGGCACCATTCATTCCTATGAAAGTTGCTCAGTGGCACATGAAGCCAAAAATAGTCGACTTCTTCTCTGTTTCCTCAGCATTGGTCCCACACAGCAAACACACGCGAGACTTCCCCCCGCCGAGCAGATACCCTCTGATTAAGCCTGTCCGCTAACTTAATTGGTGATAAAAATGATTTTATTATGTGACCCTTCTAGAATACCGAATGTTACTGGTAGGGCTGGGCAATATGGCTTTAAAATAATATTGCAATATTTTTAGGCTATATCACGATACACAATATAAATCTTTTATTTTGAAATCTCCTCAAAACTACTGTTAACTACTAAAATAAGTAAATGAACTTCAGTTACAAATAAAGTAGCTACTGCCATAAAATAAAATTACATGAACTACTGTTAAAATGAAGTTTAATATAATACTGTTCTAATGTTAAATAAAGTGAGGTATCAATTTAGATAAAGTATTGCCATAGTAAAGTTAAAGAAAGCATTATAATTGAATAAATCAAAGTGCAAAGCGTTATCAGATGACATAAACGAAAGAAACAATACAGCATAAAATGAAACAATAGACATTTTTTGACGTCAGACGATATATTTCATCATATCGCTCACCCTAGTCACTGGACTGAATGGACCAAATCCTGATAGTAAAACAAGTCATTTTGCAGGGGATATGCTCCTTAAAACAAATGATTCACTGATTTACAGACGTTTACTTCACAATGTAAGTCTATGGTTAAACGTATTTTGGGGCCCATTGGCATCATGTAGCAGGCCTGGAAGTTGTAATGCCACGGTTTGGTCACTATGTCAAATTGGCTATAAAAGTCTGCTCTGTTCCTGGGGTTGTAGACTTGGCTGCACAGCAGGGTTCTGCCTGGTAATGGCTGTGATAAGCAGACACATTTCTGTGGCAGACTCCTTTGAGCTCTGTATGGATAGTTACCTGGTGGCCTGCAGCCAGCCATTGTTGTCTGTCTAAATGTCTTAATGTCTTTTACCCATCACCCTGCTCACAGCCCAAAACAGCGGCCTGGTCTGAGTAACAGTGTTAGTGAGTCAGGGAGGGAAAGTGGAGCTCCATTGTGTGGAATTTGCTGCAGTCAGGCTTTGTGAGGCGCTCAGTCTCTGCAGCATTATGGAATGCAAAGCCAGAAATCCCCAAAGCTTCGCTCATTTGCACAGGGAGATTGGGCCCAAGATAGTTGTTGAAAGGAACTCCAGTGGCCCCTTCCTGTGCCCATCCAATGCAGGACAGCTGGTATATTTGGGGTAACACAGGTTCACATTTCATCTAAATTAGTTTCTGAAAGGTAGCCTTGAATAAACACCAAATTCTGGTTATTCTAAACCTCGCCATTATTTTACTAGCCATATTGATAATAGATGATTAATTAATTGCATTTTAAAGCATATTTTTTCAGCAGAAAACTGTGTACAGCTGCTCTTAAGCAACATTGTTCTCCAGGAAGGGCCCAGGCAACAACAAAAAAAGTGAAAAGAGAGTACTTTCATCCTTTTTTGTTTGTGTGTCTCATGTATGGATGCATTTTCATTCTTTTTTTTTTCCATTGTTGCATTATTTGTCCATAAAGCGAATTGTAAATTGTTTCAGAAAAGTAGCAAAGAAAAGTGTTATGTAAAGTCTTAGTTCCCCATTTTGAAGTCATACAAACTGTCAGCTAAAAAACTAGTAGTTATATGACATCATTTTTGGCAGCTTCATTTTCCCCAACCTGATGTCTGGAATCAATAAATCCGCTGATGCAGTCCAGTGCATTTACATTCAGAATGACTTGTTCTATTCTGTGATATAACTTAAATAAGTCAGAAGACCATTGACCAGTACAAATGGACAGTTTTATGTATGTGTCACTGTAATTGTGGACAGAGTTAAGAAAAACATGTAATGTCACTGTCCTTAAGCGATGTGACATGAGACTGTTGTGTTGATCCTATGGAGAGCAGCGCTACCATCTGTAGCCTGGCTAAGTGATTCAACTGCAAGCGACAAGATAGTGACATAATTCCAAACTCAGTCGACTGCCATGATGGAACCAGTTGAAAGGGCCCAGTATGACAGTGACCGGAGCTTGATTGTCTCTGACAGAGAGCGCTAGAGAATGAAGAGATTATTTTGAAAATGCTTAAGAAAAGTCCCTAATGCATCATCAGTAATGTGTGTGGTCACTTGTCCACCATTCCTATATGACGTTTTTGAGCAAACCTGGACGGGACAGTGGTTAGGGAAAGGCTCTGTAGGATTTTGATAGGCTCTTGTTGTGCACCAGCGCTCCCATGACAAGAAGCAAATCCTTGTCATTTTTACACAGGATGTGCTTTGCAGAGAGCTATTGCAGCCATGTTTGGAGATCCTGGTTCACCATTCCTCCAACCAAGCGAGGAGCCAGCCATGTTCTTGTTTAACTGAGAATGACTCACGCACGCCCGAGAGTCCTTGGCAAGCCCACTTGGGCATGTGTCACAAAGCCAAACGACTCCCCTGACTAGAGAGGGAGAAAATGAGAGGAGAGGTCCACACATGGCACTCAGATGCTGGTTGAATTGGGCAGCAGCCAGGTTCACTCGTCGTCCTGGCTCAGACAAGAATTTACAGAAACCTCTTCTGATATTTTCCTCGCAGCTATAGTCCCCATTTGAACAGTTTGGCATCTTATGATCTTTGTTTGCTTTGTAAATACATAGAACTCTTCAGACTTAGTAGCCATGGTTGCAGCTACATGCTAGGCCTGTGGTGGTGGTTATCAAGGTCAGCAAAATGATCAAATGTATGCCCATAAATTGTATGATATTACCCCTGCATTTACAAGTGGGTTTCTTTAAATGAGAATGTAACATGCAACATTTTAGCCAGCATGATGCCAGAATAAACAGCAGGGTTTTCCCGACCATTATAAGACTTGGGCACAGCGCCTAAGCATTTTTTTTCACAGTGCCTAAGCTGAATGAACAGAAAAATAACTATGCTGTCATTTCTGGCCGCGCTGTTTCAGTCCTTTTGTCTGCTCTGTGTCACACACTCCGAGATAGGGAACCACATTAAGTGGATCCAGCACAATAGTGAGCTCTAAACTTGAGGGTTAATAGGTGTTTTTTTTTCCTGGTGGCTACTGACCAGCCAGAAAATTTGGAAGAATAGGTCCAAATGGACTTGGTTTTAAAGTTGCTTTTCACAGATGTCGTGCAGGAACAATTTGGGTTTAAGACTAATGAGAGAGAAGAGCCCATTAACGTTAACAATCTTATATCTAACTTATTGCTAATATGTAGTAACTTTATGCTTTTGTTAACCAAAGTCAGGACAGGAATATATAAATATATATAAATATTTAAAGTGGGTTTTTATTGTATTTAAAGTGGGTTTTTATTATTATTATTATTATTAATTATTATTATTATTATTATTATTATTATTTTATTAATTGTTGTGGTTGATTCTTTTGTTTTATATATACATGTTTTATTTAGGAAAGTCATTTTTCTGCTGTTATTGTATTTTCATTATATCAGTGGTGTAAAATGGTCTTAAAATGACAATAATATCATTTATCATATATCATTTTATAGTGCAACAAAAGTAGTTATCACGACAGGCCTAGTTTATGCACATCACTGACAGTGCCAGATATTTTTATGAGTGGTTGATTGTTTAGCAAGTGCACTCCAGCTTGCTTATTTTCAGACTGTATTTTCTGAGCAGTAACACACACTAATACATCACAGCAATAGTCTGACAGTTCAGCCACAAACTCTGACACCACATGGATCCAGCACAACAGTCACCACCTACAGACATTTGCCAGCCACAGTGCACTTATTCAACAGCAGGATTTGTAAGGGATTTTTTTGGCATGTCCGTGAATCTGAAATGGCAAAATTAAATGTTGCATGTTTATTAGCGCCACCAGCTGTCTTTGGTGGTGACTGTTGAAAACATTGTTTTTGAAAGTAGGTCTTTCACCTCACCAGTTACTGTGCTTTAACAGTTATCTGCTTTTGTTGGTGCAATGGGTCACAGATTCACTGGTTTCTGCAGGTTTCCATCAGAAACCAAAGAGTTCAAATCATTTGTGCTGTGTCCGTATACTTGAGCAGCATCATAAACCTGCTGTGTGGGACAGCTGATTATCAAATTGCAAATGTGAGAGCAGTGATAAGTGAAATAGACCAGATAAAGGCTCATTTAATTTTTTGCATCAAATTTCTGAGGTGCCTTACTAAGGAGGCACATGATTGCTTGCCTCAGTTTCAGCCAGACTAAAATGGTGATTTCCTACCTCCGAGCTTTTTCTAAATGGCCTCCACAGTGTGTTAATATTAAAATGCCTGCTTGGTGTTTCAATGTGTGCAGGGAGAACAGAGCTTTCCCAAAATGATATCATATGCCAGCCCAGTAATGGTCAAGGGCTGTGTGCCACAGCGCCAGTTAAGAAGACAATCTTTAGTCAGCTCCAACTTTCTCAGTGATTAACATTTAATGGCAATATAGCCAAATACACAGCAGAGCTACTGTCATTAACTTGGATTTATTGTGATTATGTCAGACAATATCACGATTCTAAAATAAGAATTTATAAGACTGTCTCTCAGCAAAGAAACCTGCTGTGTGTATAGCTCAGTCACAGGTGGAGCAGCGTGGCAGCAGAGTTAAAGAGACAATCTTCTGTCCTCTAACTTCTTCTGTAATGACCCATTTCAAACAAGTTTTTTTTTGTTAGACGATGACACATCATAAAATGATGATTTAGCTAGCAGGGCTGCCTGTTCCACTATTTACCAGATGTTGTTAATGATGTGCAGTTTTGTTGTTATCCAAGAGTACAAAGAATAAGAGATTTAACTGTTTTTATGTTGTTCTGGTGTGGACAGATGTCTCTACAAAACTGAACTGGAAACACTAATGTGAACAAAAATCATTTTCACAAGAGTACAGCGTTGTAAAATGTAGATGGCTTAATGTGGAAATAGTCAGAGTAGAGTTGCTGGCGTGTTAACACATTGACCAATAAGTACTGTAATACTCCAGTGTGGGGCCAGTTACCATGTCCCTAAATCACCTCAGCGCACTCACTGGACCTTCAGTTCTATCTCAGGCACAGTGTGCCCCAAACACTGTAGGCAGATTGTCAGCATTGTCTAGTCTAAATAGGTCATTCTAATTATCTTTTGAGAAATGTAACACTTGAGTTTTGTTCATGCCAAAAAGCCTCAGTGCAAACAAAGGAAGCTAATGATAAAATCATGCATTCTGTCTTTTGAAAGGTACAGCAAAAAGTTCCCTCTTGGAGAAAATTGTATGGCCATTTTCATTTTTGTTTAAAAATACATTTTCCTTTGTTGGTTGGTTAAATGACAAATGTCTTTGTTCTTAAAAATAACCTAAATCAAATGATCTTTTGTGGTGCCCTCACAGTATTAATCCTATTGCTGTCACATTCCCATGGCTCCTTCATTACTGAACCAGGGAAGCTGTTCACTTTCAGGCTTTTTGTACCCAGAATAGTCTGTCAACCCCTCTGCAGAGTATTTATCCGTGCTGTATTACAGTTCCCTTTGGCACAGTGCCACCACAACACATTAATGGGAGTTAATAGACTCCTTTAATTAGTCCTGGAACACATATCAGAAAAGCAGCAATATGTGCTCATTTTCTGTGACAACATCCCAGCGGTCTCTGGTCAGTCAGTGAGCTATTTGATGAAAAGTTTCCCACAAATGCCTTGTTTACTAGATGTTCTCTAAACATATCACTGCTTCCTTGTTTTTTGATGAGAGCCCATCACAAAGCAGCTTTATAGAACATCTTGTTCCTCTGACAAAGTTTTGCCAGTACCTCTTGTTTAATTATATTGATACAAGCATGGATTTCTGCTCTCATTATTGCTCGGAGTAGGGGGTGGAGTGTGATTTCTGGCTTTAAGTAATGTGTTGTTGAATAAATCACTGTGTTCAGGTAATGATGGATGGGCAGGGTCTGGTTTTGGCACAGGCAAGGTTTTTTTTAAACAGATTCTCAGACAAACACACAGCACAGTTCAGAGTGTCAGTGCTGCCGTTCTGTGATCAAAAGCCACTTTTCAGTCCCACACACAGCAAACCTGAGATGAGTTGTGGGATATATTGGTGCTGATGTCATCAGCCCTTGAATTTTAACTCTGGTCAGCTGAGCCTCTCCTTAACTTTCATTGACAGCTGATGCTTTAAACACACCCTGCTGCCACAGACAACACTCTGCTTGACCTTATTTAGCCTTCTCTACAAAGACACAGTCATCTCAAGCATGGAAAACACACACACACACACACACACACACACACACAGCCAAAATAACGGCCATGAACCAGGACAAATGGCTTGCTTAAATTCACATTCACCTACAGCAGTCAATAGTGGGGTTGAGTATCGTTTGGGTGTTTTTTCCAATACTAGTACCAAAATTTTACTTTACACAGTACCTAGTGCCTAAATAGTGCCTGAACCGATCCTTTTTTCAAAATAAAACCCAAAACCACTGTCAACAACGTGAAAGAATGGCTTTATTTTCTTGCAAAGGCCAATTTGAACTTGAAATTTAATATTAGCTTTTAACAGTCTTAAGTACACTTAGATATATAAATATGAATTAATAACACTTCACAAATTCACTTAGCACATTCAAAAAATAAAAAAACCTAACCCAAAAACAATAATTATGTACTGTAATAGTTACAGTAATTATAACAGCAAATTATTTTCTGAGCTGCCAGACATTTCTGTATTATCTGTTAAGGAGTGATTACAGTGAGAATAACTGGTCCACCTTAAAAGTCCACCTTAAGGGAGCCTAGTCAGTTTCACTATGAGGCTAACTTGGCTTGCTAAGTTCGGCGCTAACCCCCTTTATTGAAATCAGTAGGTGGGAAGAATTATACACGGGCTTGGCTGGGTCTTGATGAGAAACAGCCTAAACCCAACAAATCTACCTACAAAAGTCACTTCACCTAAACTGTTCGGACACTGCAATGTTGACTTTAATTTCATTCTCTCTGATCTGGTTGCTGCAGCTGTACTGTCACCGTCATCGACGCCGGCAGACATGCACTCTCACTTTCTCTCTCGGCTGCACACTCACTGTGAACACAATTTGGCACCGAAATGAGGTACCAAAATCTGCGTCATGATTCAGTACAGCAGGTACTGCTGGTATAGAAACCCAACCCTAATCAACAGTAATTGTAGTCCAGGTAATAGGAAATATAAGTTTTGATATATAATTATATAAACAGTGACAATATGAGTTAGGCTTATTACATGTACATCTACAGAGGTATTTTTGAAAGCACAGCTTTTTTTTAAGCTTTTTTGCATTTCATTTGCGAATGCAAACTGCATTTTTTGGATCTTTATGTAAACTTTCAGATTCTCAAACTTCAGACAGGGACAACTGAATGTTTGGCTTGTGTCATCATAGTGTGCGCCCATATGTCCTTTGTGAAGCATCACACATGAGGCGACAGTTTGTGCAATGTTAGACATGACCGATATCAAAGAACAGAGGAGTCAGAATGCGCTAAAGAGGTCACTGCTCCAGGTAGCTTTCCAGTATAGCTTTTTTCAGGCTTCTTATTGGCTGATTGGAACTGTTTTTTTTAAAAAACATTGCTTATGTGTGCAGGATTGTTTTTAGAACAACAATGGAAAGTCCCCGTTTCCAAAACGATCTGTTTTTCTTGTGGCGTAGGCCTTAACTGGTTTCTTTGAACGTGCTGCTGTTAATCTATTGTATGTCGAGGATACTGTTTGAGCCACCTCAAGTTAAAGCTTTAAACCAATCCTGCAAAACAGGTATGTCCCCTCCTTTAACTTCAGACTTATTTCAGGAGAAATCGGAAATAATACTTTCGTGTATGCACCTGAGATAGGTGCTGCCTGAACCAGCATGTAGCCTTGTTTTCTTGCTCCCCTCCTCCTCCTCCTCGCCTTCATCCCTCAGAGCTGGAGGCATTTAGGGAGGACAACCCTTGTCTCAGCATGTCAGAGCAGTGCACTCTGCACCCTGGGCCCGTTGCCTGGAGAGAGGTGTTTTCTTACGGGTGCTGTGCCTCTTCGCCTCGCAGTTATCCCTCTTCTTTCCATGGAAGACCCTCACCCCTCTCTCCATTTAAAATGTTTTTGACAATTCATGTTTTTACACTGTGCTCACACTGCGGGCCCAAGTCGCCCAAATCTGATTTTTTTCACCCCTATGTAACCCAGATGTTATTGTTTAATGACAGTGCAAACAGCAAAAATCACATGGAGTCTGATCTTTTCAGATCAGATTTTGGCCATTTTGATATTTGGTTCTGAATCAGATACAGATTAGATTTTTTGTAAATGCTACCTCAGTCTCAATCTGAATTCAGTGTGACTTTTACGTCACTCTAGATCAGCATCCTACCATGAAATGAAGAAAACTCTGTCCGTCTGTATGTACATCTGTCTGTCTGTCCGTCCGTCTGTCTGTCTGCATCCATTTTTCTCCTCGAAGAGACGCCCAATCAATCTGCAATTGCACGTGGGCACTGACAGTTGCCGAAGGTAAAGACTGACGAAGCACTTTGTATCATTCACCCACTGCCCGTGCTCATTTTAAAGAAAAAGTATAAAGATACTTCATAAACTTCTCTCTCCTCACTCCTCTCCTACTCATCATCTGCTTCCACATTCGCCTGCTTCAACGGTACAATAACCTAAAAGTTAAACTGTAAACAGTCACATTAGTGGCTTCCATGTTTATTATGGACTTATTCTCCTTGTTTGCTTTCACACAGTGTGTTATGTGTGGTGTCTTGTTGTTCTTCTGGGCATCTGGGCCAAATCGGGGGGGGGGGGGGCTGACATGCAGCAAAGAGCCACAGGCTGGAATTGAACCTGGGCCGCCTATATGGGGCGCACACTCTACCTGGTGAGCTAGAGGTCACCCCAAGTGACAAGTCACAAGTAGAAAAGAAGAAAAAGAATGTAGAAAAGAATGCAAATTGAGCATTAAGGCTTGCACTGTGAATATAGTGTATAATGTGCATAAAACCTGTTGACACTAACAACACTTGTGAAGTTTTATAGTTTGGTCAAAAA
Organism: Plectropomus leopardus; assembly: GCF_008729295.1. NCBI lineage: Eukaryota > Metazoa > Chordata > Actinopteri > Perciformes > Serranidae > Plectropomus > Plectropomus leopardus. Next base: position 24,964,156 of record NC_056476.1, on the reverse strand, counting down.
TGTTGATTAACATGAAACTGTGATCAGCTGCCCTCCAGTTTTATTTTGAATTCTTAAATTGAAATTAAGAACTTTGTTAAGTTTCTCACATACAGAAGGTGGTGCCAGAAACAACAAAATCATCTTGGCTGAAGGACAGTTCACACAAAGCATGTCAGTGTCAGACAAGCTCTCTGAGTGAATTCTTGCACTAGCTCACAGCCTATATGAAAGGAAGTCAGCATATGAAAAAGTCTGACTCACTCCGATTGGATCCATATGTGAAGGCTTTTACAGAGCCAGTGACCCATAAACATTTCACCGGCTATGAAATCAGTTGATTTGGTTATTCGGCCCTCATTTTCACAGAAATATAAGGAATCAGAAACCCAGGAATGTATAGCCTTGTAGTGCTTTGCCTGTTGTGCATGATGGGAAATAGACAAGAAGAACGCTAACTTATGGATAGATACAGCATGTGAATAAAATCAATGTGCTTGTAGTGGATTTCATTGCAAGAAGGGTTATGTCAGGCATGATTTAAGAGAAAAAAAGCAAATGTTCTTCCACTGATCCCAAGATTCTCATCGTCCTGGCGTCTTGACAGTTTTGCATAATCGTTGAAGTACGTTATGTCTCGGTGACCCAGTCTCAGAGTATTTACTTTGTTAGGGCATTGGCTAACAAGAATGCTGGTAGACTGTCCCAGCTGTTGCTGGGGGAGTTTGGCTTTGTAGAGGAGAAGTCCTCGCTTTCCTCAGCCCAGTGATAAATCTGCTTTGTTGTCCCATCCAAATGCTTTCTTTCCCTCTTTGACTGGAGGTGTACTCAGTAGACTTTTCTCTCAGGATGCCATGCTGGGTCAGATATTGAGCAACTGTCCATCATGGTTGTTGTGTTTAAAGCAGATCATAAAGTGCATAAACTGCTACAGAGTGTGAATGCTTTTAGGAATAGTAGGGGGCTATGTTTTTAAATGCACTCATTCTATGGCGTTGTCTAAATGCTCCTCATGTGAATGGCTGGTTCCACTTATTGAATTTATCTTGTAAAAATACATTTAGTAAATGGCTTAGTTGAAGATCAGATGACTTAGAGGCTAAGTTCCACAAACATAACATCACTGTTCAGATGAGATGTTCCAATTTCACATAGCTTGTCATTCTGCGGCTGGTAATGCCACACGGGTTTAAGAATGATTTCACCTTCTCAGGGCTATTTGCAGTATTAGGGTCTTTAGCTTGTCACTTTCATGGCACGCTAAGTCATTCTTTGTAAGACCAAGAGTGATTAGTGCCATGTCAAACTATATTGTTATCCTTACACAGCCTCTTTAAATTAAGAAGTTACAGCAGTGAGATACTGAGACCTGCTGACTGCTGCGGCTGGCCTTGTGATTGTTATCTTTGGGGCAAATGTTATATAAATCTGCCCTCATGATTAAAGCTTGACAAAGGAATTCTTGTGAAATGAGTAATGTGTCCAATTATCCTTCAGGATTATTACATGAAGGCTCTGCTGTGGACCTCAATTCATGCAGATGTATGTTGTCCTCTTTCTAAGTATTAGGAAATCTTGCAAGTATAACTGCTAGATATGTATTGCTTTTCTCTACAGTAATACTTTCTTTAATAAAAACCTTTTTCTTTCTGTTCTACAGAGATCTGAGGTTCAACAAAATCAAGGATTTACAACCAGGTTCCTTCAGACGATTAAAAAACCTCAACACACTGTAAGTCTTTGTCCCTGCTCTGAAAAAAATGATTGTCAACTTTTATTACCCCTGTTTTGGTATGACATTGTTTCCTAAATAACATGTAATAGTAAGGCTGCCCTGTTGGTAAGAAAATTCAGTGAACTCAAGAAGACTACTATTGAAAATTAATCAAGCCCATTTCCTTAAAACAGCGTCTGCAGAATGATTGTCACTTCCCTAGAAAGTCCTGTTTGTATTACACACACAAGCAAATTCTTGCTCTGTTCTGCTGTGGTTTCACACATGTAGGCCAGCTCGTAATCTATGAGGAATTTATTTTTCCACTTCCACCCACAGGGCTATTTATCATATGTCCAGCCTGCTAGATGGTGCATTGCTAAGCTAATAAAGCAGAAATGTTACGTATTTATCAAGGAAGCCTTCTTGAATTTTAAAGAAATGTGTGCATTCTTTAGAGTCTGTAGCTATACTTGAGTATTTATACTGTTATGATGACTGCTAGAAAAAACTAAACACACCCCTGCTTATTCAGATATTTGCAGACATTATTGAGATGCTTTCTTATCCATGGATTAAGGTGGAAATATGCAAAAATCAGAGTAAAAGCACTTGTAGCATCACGCTGAGAGTGACAAAGTGTAGATCTGTTTATATATGCATAGTTAATAAACATGAGAATATGTGCAGGACACGGACATAGTGGTTTAGATTTAGTTTCAAAGTGAAGAAAAGTCCCTTAAGGCAGAAGAAAAGCCCAGCTTTTCCTATCAGCCAGCCAGCCAGCCATGCGGACTGTTGAGGGCTTTATATCCTGAACAGCTCTTCATGGTTTTAGGCTGCAGTTCCACAGACTGAACAATAACACATCCTAAAGTCTGTCAGTCTTTGAACTATAGCAACATGTCCAATATTACTGTTGTACAGACAGAAATATGTCTGTAATGTCCGTTGAAGGGGAGAGCTTTTTGTGTTCTCTCAGGTGAGCCAATGACAAAGTGTCCCTCTCTGTGGTTTCACAAGCTGGTAGTTTTTCACGTTTGTGCAGTAGAAGAAATGCAACTCATGTTGTTTTGTTCCTGCCATGTTTAATAAAGCACTACACAAAATGTTGGATCTCTGCCATTAGAAACTATAACTCAAACTGATTTCAAACTGCAAAACAAAGGGAAATTATGTGAGCAAGCTGAGCAGATGACCTTAAGAACTCCTCCTTTTTGTGTCCGTTTTTTTACTGTGCCAGAGGTCAGGAGGCAACTGAAGCAAACAACTGTGAATTAAGTTATGCTTTACTTTGCCTGGAAATAGTCGCGGCATTACTCAGAATCCACTTAGAATTAGCCCAGAAAATACTTACCGTCTGTCTTTTAAAATAACCCATGTTTTTTTTGTCCTGCACAGCCTACTCAACAACAATCATATACGAAGGATCCCCAGGGGGGCATTTGAAGACCTGGAAAACCTCAAATATCTGTAAGTTGCCCTCATGTCAATTTTGTTTTGCTTTTGAGGTCAAGTGATAGATTTTGAGTCAATGCACAGTGTCTTTGTTCTGTCAGACTTAACAGGCAAAAGGTCACTGTAAAAGGAGTTCACTCTTTGTTCAGTCAACAGGAGAAAGCAAGGTGAAACATGCCTTACACTTTTGTTGCAAAAAAGGACACACTCATTGATTGTAAATGTGGAAGACAGCTGATGTTGAGAGACTGCTCAGTCAGTGAAAATGTATCAGTGCAGTGTACGGGAAAAAGCCTCCCTTTGTCTGATCCCCTGTACTTATGTGTCTGGAAGTCTTGACCTGGAGGCAGAGTTCAGAAGGCGTGTGTAGCCTCAAGTTTTCTGTGGGATTGCTAGTTTGCTCCCTTTGTTAGTCACTTACATTACCATCCCACCATGATGAGATCGCTGTCTGTGCTCACAGTTAGATATGGTCTGATTTTCCTGCTTGGACCTCAGAGGACCTATGGACAATACTGTAATGGTGGGACAAAACTTTAATGATAATGAAGGATATATTTAATTGGAGTCATATCATCTTGTTTGGAGAGATGTTTTGCTCATTTTGAGACTGAAGATGAAATGATGTTCTGTGTTGTCCCTGATTAGATAAATCAGTCCACTATTGTTCAACATACTTTTGTGTAAGAGAGCCTCCTTGCTGGTTGGAGACACGTAATCATGATAACCTGTGCCAACCACAGCTCTACCTGAGATTTAAAAACAGTTTTCCGCCTAGCAAAATGAATTTTCATACTCACTATTAAATTTATGTGACAGAGCAGCCTTGGGCCATGTCCACCAGTGTCTGTAATGGACTTTGTCTTATACCATAATTCATTGTGGAATATTTATGTCGGTGTAGTGCATATTGTAAAATTTTACTGGAAATAACATGCAGTTCACATAATATTGGTTTACTAAGGTTTCTTCTGTGCTGTTTCAGCAAAATAAATAGCATGTTAGTTTGGAATTTCAGACACAGCCTAGTTGTCTGCGTGATGGCTGATAAAGGCGACACATATTAGCAGGAACTAATGGTAAAGGCCTGTGTGTCTGGAAAGAAGTAGCATGACATACTTTAACATCACTGCCCGGCTAATATCTTGGACAGGCTCTGCACACTTGAGACAAGAACATATCTGTCGGCTCTGAGAGAGGGAAGAAAGATGAAGGGATGTACGGGCTTTTCTTTTTTCTTCTCTTTCTTTTCAGCTCACTGATGCACAGGCATACACATTCCCAGCATATCCTCGCTCTTCATGTGTAATTAAATTCTATGGCTATTTAGTTGCTATTTTAATTACAGTGTCCTTCACATAAAAGCAGAGTTGATCTAAAGCCTGCCCCGCGCCTAACCTTTGTGATTAGGGTAAGGTATCCCCCCACACTTATCCCTTCCTGCTTATTCAGTGTTCTATAGCTGGGGGCCAGATCGTATCTCTCATCTCACCTCTTCACTTCCTTTGGACCCCAGTGAAGTCCACTCCCTGTCATCTTTCATGTCCTCCAAACCTAATGGCCAGGCGGCTGTCTATACAGCTTCCCCTCTTCCAGGGCCACCTCCATAAACAAGTCAAACAGAGGTCAACACTCCTCTTTGTGGGAACCGTTTACTGTTTATTTCATCTTTTTGTAATTATTTAGTTGTATTACTTCCATCTGTAATATTAAATTAATGAAATTATAGGTCCTCAGATTCAGTTTGGCACATACTATATCCTTCTTCAGTATGTATTAATAAAGATAATTTATTAAAATGATCAGCAACAGTAAGAGAAAGTCCTCCTGGGTCTTAAACCAAATGTTTAAAAAAACAGTGCTGAAGATAGAGAGTGACTTTTGAATGTGTGGTTTATGCAATACGTATTTTTTAGTTAAATGTAGGTTGTTAAAGTGCATACTGTCTACTTTTTGATGGGTAATACCACCAGAGGATATCTGGTGATTAAAGTGAGGCCCCTTGGGATTTTAGCCCACAACTTCCAAATCCAGTTTCCCATCCAAAACCCACATGCAAAGCTTGTGCACACACACACAAGGCTGCAGTCTGCTGTGTTTTTAACTCATTCACAGGCACTGTGAGCCATTTGCATGGTATTACAAAACGTCTGGTTACTCCAGGGTCAGTGAGGGAACCACATTACTATTAATGACCCAAGTTTTCATTATCTTACCATCAAAATCTTTAACAGAATAGCTCTGCATGGAAATGGAGTAATTATAGTTTTGGTTTGGTCATTAATCGTTTCCTCATAGAAGATCACCTTGAACATGTATGAAGGCAGTGCCATTTCTCTATGAATGTACCTTTATCATATTACATGTAATAAAGTTGATTATTTATATAATGTACATCACCCTTTTATCTTCCATTGTAAGAAACCTGATAGCACTCACACAGACAGCTTAAAACACTGAGAAGGCTGTGCAGTGATAAAAAGAGGATGTTTATTTTTCCATACATTGCGTCAGTTGTGCTGTGGGGCAGATCTGTATCTCTCATCATGTCTCATCATGAGTGCAATGGTGGAAATTGAAAAAGAGAGACAGGAGATGAAAGGACAGACAGCTTTAAGTCATTGTTTTTCTAGTATCACGTTTCTGTAGTATGTATGATGGAGGGAAAACGTGCACATGTCAACGGTATTTGTCTTTGAGTGTGCAAAAATACCAGTTAGATCCTGTACAGGCTGTGTATTACATACTTCAGTCTTTTTCAAGTTCAAATGTTAAAGTCACAGAAAAACCTGGCATGGAGTAAATATTTTTACACATAAGAGATTTATCATTCCAGTTAATTGTTTGTCCATTGATGATGACTGATTTTTATCTGCTGCATACACCATGCTTACTGCTATTTATTTTTTCCTTAGGGTATGCACATATCTAGTCTTTAATTTTGTGATGTGAATGCTAACCTATACAATCTGATTTTAAGATTCATTAAATGACTGTAATATATCCCATGAGTGATACAGAGTATTTTATTTTTCTGGTAAAATATGAAATGTGAGTTGTTTGGCACAGTTGACTGTTGTAATTAACACCTAATACATTGATCTGCAAAATATTTCTGTGCCGCACTATCCACTGTTGTCTTTGGGAATATAGTATATAATTTACTGTAGTTGTGAAAATTACACTTCGGTCACCAACATTTAACTCAGTATTCTCTCCTGAAGTTTTTATTGTGCAGTGTAACTGTTGCTCTGTTAAACTGTTCCAAATATTCATTGGCTTGCAGAAAAGCGTCTCCCCTACCCAAACAGAAGTAGTGATGTCCATGAAGCAGGCTAGTGTAGCGTATTCTTCACTAAATAAATGCAATGGTACAGTAAACATACTGTATAGGTAGTAGTGCACCCTGCATTTAATTTTTAAAAATGGGAATTTCATCGTTATTTGATCAGATCTGCTCTACTTTCTCTCATAATAACCAGGCAGAATTCAGATGATCCTGTGTGTGAGTGTGTGTGTGTTACTAATGTTACTGATTATCTCTCCTTTCAGCTATTTGTACAAGAATGAAATCCAATCAATTGACAGACAAGCATTTAAGGGACTTGTCTCTCTTGAGCAACTGTAAGTGACCAACTTCCTCGTCCACCTTTCTTTCTGCTCGCCCAACTGCTCCTCCTCCCACCTACTGTCTCTCCGTCTGTAAAACGTCTCTACCCCCCTCCCTCCCTGAAATATTGCTATAAACACTTCATGAAGCCTGGTAAGGTCTGCGTGGTCTTAAGTGATTATACGCAGAGTCATATGGCGGAACAGTGACAGGTATGCAGTGTCCAAAATTAACTTTTTGACTCAGTGGCCAAGGTGGCTGGTTGATGAAAAAAATCTGCTGACCAACCGTATAATTTTTACCAGCTGAAATAATAACTTGCCTTTTTGTGTCACATATGCATTTGTTGCAGTAGATTTCATTGTGATAATGTGGTTTTATTTTGAATACAAACTTAAAGAAGAGACTAGAGCAAAATTAGAAGCAACATGATTGTAATTTATTAAACAGCTTTCTCACCACAGCCTCAGCATGTGAATATGTTTTCAGTTTTAAGCAGTAATGCTGTTATTGTGAAAGGTAGGGATGGAGGGAGTGAAGCCTATGCGCTGCTGCTGCTGACACTGTGGGAGGAAATAAAGAGTTTGCAGTCTTGTGTCAAACTGTGGGGCCGCCGTGTCATTTTATTATCTTCATAAGTGTGGGCGCAATGCCAGCAAACAGTAGACTGGCAGCAAGTGATTGTTTAGCGGATCAGCTAATGTACCGTAAGGGACAGTGCCACAAAACTAGAAGTGCTCCAGACTGTTCGTTTCAATGCACTGGCTAGTGTATGTGCATGAGTGTGTGACACAGACACTACAGGAGCAGCCTAGGAGCACCAGAGCCATGACAGTGAAATGCAGCAGATACTCAGCATAGTTTTTTATTATAAAACTATTCGGATACAAACATTTACCCGCCAGTGTGGCAGATAGCCTTCTGAGATATATTCACCAAAAGGACAATCTACCCGCATTTGGCACTTGGAGGGTGTTAATTTCAGACGCTGCATTCATGTCATAATGTTGCCATCTTTTCTTTTTTTTGGTTGGGATGAATCCTTTGTGACATGACTGTGTAGGCCTTACATGGGTGTCATGATGGCTCTGTTGAGTTAGTTTGCATTACAGTGACACCTTCCACCTCCACCCCCTACGTGCGCCCCTCTATTCACTTTTCCACTGCCACCATGCATGCCGTGTGTGCACCCACCCATGTATGCAGCGCTGACCCTCTTTGACCCCTTTGCATGAGTCGCATGTCTTGTGGTCAGGACGACAGATATTCGTGACCCCATTGCAAAGCTTAAAGCATGATATCTAGCCCCGTGCTGCTAGCAGTGCTAGCAATATTGTGCTGCAGTCAGAGCTCCTGCTTAAGAGCAAAGCTTGACCTGCGCTGCATCTCTCCTGCTACTGCAGAAGCTACTCTTCTGCTCTAGTTTGCTGTAATCTGTTTATTTGTGAGAACCCTTTTAGTGCATTATGTGTGTAACGTCTGTGTGATAAAATTCAGCTGTTTCCTGTAAGTCTTTACACCCAAAATTTTTTGTGCTGCTTTCACAAAACGCTCCACCCCTGTTGTATCTTTATACACATGCATGTCTGACAGGAAAAATCAATAAGCATTTGTTGATTGATGATGTAATATGAATTATGTTTTCAGGATTGTTATAGACTTTGTGTGACACTGTTAGCAGAAATGGCCACTGTCGTATGTTAACAAGCAAGTGTTCCATTATCACAACCAATATGGCAGATTATCTTAAGCAAATGAGGTCTTCTGTACTCATGGAGGAGAACGTGACTTACTACCTCTCTGTAACCACATTTACAGAGAACAAATGGCCAATTCACCAAGTTAAACCAATTCCAACATCAGGCTCCGTGCCTGGCAGCTGTTTTGAGTTTTTCTACAATAACGAAGGGTTTCATATGTGGGTGACAAGTTCTGAGCCAGAATGTGTTACACTTTAATAGTTCTTCTACATCCTCACTGGGCAACAGAAGCCTAAAGTCACATGCTTCTTTGGGGGAAAATAAGCAGTTCCAAAGCCCTATGCTGCACTCATCTGTTGATGTTTTATCAGCATACCATTGGGGTTGTTAGGGAGCGTAGGGGAATCACACAGGAACACAACAACATTATCACAACATGAATGCAACAAAGACATCTAGTCCACTATACAGAGTTAAGAACATGGCTGATTGATTTCATGTTATTTCTATCCAAACAGCTACACTGGCTCACAAATAGTTTGAGTTTAAGTGTGACGACATAACTGGTGTGGGATGCTGATTGAAGAGGGCGATGAAGTGTCTCTAACATTCATATGCTGCTGTCTTCATGAAACCTTTCTGTCTCTCGCTTGTCTGGGCTGTGTTGTGTTTCTCTGTTCTGGCCCTTTTACAACACATATTCTAGGCAACACCCAAAGACGTAAAGTTGGATGTCCAGTACAGCTTGTAAAAATACAGGGAAGAATCAACACTTGGGATGAACTTGCAGACAAAACTGAAATGGATTTGCCTATGTGGATGACATCTAAAGGAATATTACATTTTATTTTTTGTTTTCTGTGCTGTCTTTCTGTGTCTGTTTTGCTGCTGCAGCTGTTGCTTTGACTGTTGCTTTCCCTGTCTAAACAAGCAGAAACCCAACTGAATCCATACAGTTACCATTCAGTCATCAGTTGGATTTTATTTCCCTGTCCTATTATTCATGAGCATTTGGTTTGTTTTATGTTTTCTCAGCTCAAAGGCTTTTGGGAGCATAAATTATATTTGCATTCCATGACATAATGGTACTTGCTTTTCACCTGTGGGCAATCTAAAGTCAGACTTCAGCAGTAGATTTTCAGACCTAGTATATCATCTGGCTAAGATGAATGCACTGATTTGCAATTTCCTCCAGTCTTGTCTGCATTCATCTAGAGCTACCGGAAGATAGAAACACCTTTCCTAAAACTGTTATTTCAGTAATATTATGGACAGGGATGGCAGGGGAACACTTCAGTGTTCTCATTTACCCACCTCTTAGGGCCCACTAGGAAAATAACATGATTTGTAGTCAGACAGGGAGCCCTAATCCATTTTCACTGTGTTCTGTCTACACTTTGTGCTTCTCCAGGTACTTGCACTTCAACAACATCGAGTCGTTGGAACCAGAATCATTCACTCATCTACCGAAGCTGGAACGACTGTAAGTTCATCCTGTCTGACTTTCCGCCCAAGATTCCTAAAATGTATGCACTTCACACACAGTCCTGAAAAAACTGTCTCAGGAGAAAAAGCAGACATACTTTAATGTTCTTACATAAATCAATGGATTAATGGATATAACAGCGCAAGTGGATTCATCAGGGCACTTGATAGTAACAGGAAAGCAATTATTAGCATGATGTACTTGTATGGAATTATGTGTCAACTCAGGCAGGTCCACACTTTGCTTAGCATGACATTGGAATAACCCACTGCAGCAAAATGTCAGTTGCAGTATAAATCAATACAGCCAAATGCATCCCAATAAGCCTCTCAGGCTCCTTGTGTAGCGAAGAGATTGGTTTGTCGTTGCTTCAGTAAATAATAAAGTAATGGCAGCAGATTCTGGGAGTTGATTCATGACTTGTATTCAGATCCCATGTGGCCAATTTTGTTTGTCCCCTCAGAGCTGTGAGGTGATGCACGTGTTCCTTTCACTCTATAGTTTATTTTTTGAAAAGACAACTCCAGCTCAGTTGTTTAGCAGACCCATGTCAGGAAATGTATTGGGTTTGCATTTTCCTTCTTAATGATACTGCTTCCAAAAATACTCACTCTGGGACAATCGGTCAGAGACAAAGAAACCAGGAAAACTGAATGAGATCACAACCGTCAAGTCAAGTCCAGGATTGGGCTGAGGATTGAGAACACATCTTGGCCTCATTAAACACAGAGCTGAGCTAATTGCAACCACAGATGGGAATGTCACTCTGAATATGGTGTTCATCACAGTAATATTTATCGGTAGGATTGTAATGGGTTGTGTCAAGTCTATAGGATGGTTGTGGATTAACTTCAATTATTGTTATTTACTACATGTACAGTTGTCCCGTGAAATCTGTGTAAGTATATCATAATCCCAAAACTTCATATTTAATGTAATAGTGATATCAATATTATTGACTGTGACCGAAATAATAGATAACCAGATGCAGAAAAGTGTTTCAGTAATTTCTTAGTTAACATGTTTTTTATCCTTTGTTAAAAAGCAATCAGTCAGCTACGTGTGTAAATGATTTAAAGCCGTCTTCCACACAGACTGACATAATGTTTTATATGTAGCCTATTAGTCCATAGCACTGCCTGCAAATACTCTGGATATGAACTTTCCTGACAACGTGCAGATGCGATGCCGCCTCTGCATCTAAAACTCTCTACCAGATGTCTACGGGTTCAAGAAAGTCCTGTTAAATTCCTATTTCATTGTCTGTGTTTATGGGCCAGTGGCTGCCCAGTATATCCATACTTCCCAGTCACCAGAGAGGTAGAAAATAAGGATTGACACCTGCAGAACACAGGGGAAAGGGGAGTGAAGGAATTCCCAGATGCACACTCTGAGCAGCTTGTTGGGGAATATCTCCATGGTCACAGCCAAAGCAGTCACTTTGGTGAAGTGGCCAGAAAGCATTTTTGTAGATCACTTCCTACAGGTTGGGTTAGAAGATGAGGAACTGCATCAAAGAGTATCCTAATGTAGTTATTCAAGAATGAAAAGTTTGGGGGGGAATATTTTGGGGCTAAGCCTTACAAAAACAGGAAAATATTTTGATGTCTACTTTTAGCTAAGGAATACATGCCTCTGGGGTCCTCGAGTTTAGCCGTCATAGCATGTCTGGGAAGATGATTTGTCCCATTTGGAAAATGAAATATGATATTGGCAAAGGGCAAATTGTCAATATTCGTCCCACTCTTTTTAGTTTGGTAAATTAATGAAAAATGTTATTTCTAGAAAATGTTTACTCATTCAAATTAAACAAGTTCCTCATGTTCCAGTAACCATTGATGATGGATGGATTCAAGCTGCTTATAGCTATAGTTAGCCATACAGTTACAAACAGTGATAAATCATGTCATAGTTTTCTTCTTTCTCTGTCTCTCTCTCACACTTAGGTTTTTGCACAACAACAGAATCACCCAGCTCGTCCCGGGAACCTTCTCTCATCTTCAGGCCATGAAGCGATTGTAAGTGGAAAAGTCCCTAACAACCACTGGAGCAGCTGTGTTCGAATGCATGTGTCTATCAATTTCTGTAGCTTACTCCCATGACAGTGGGGCCTGTTGTCAGTTATATGCCACATACCTGCACTTCACTGTTCTCACGCTTCTTTGGCTGCAAGGTGGTTTCTATCTCAAAGGCTCACAGCCCAGTCCTTTGCATAGTTTTCCTATTCTGTTTGAGTCGGCTGCAGATGAGATTGGAAGGGACTGTGTCAGGTGGGAGTATAACGGGAAAAGCAAAGAAAACTCTTAATATCCATCATGCACAAAAGATGCTTCTTTTTCCCTGAAATAAGAGAATTTAGGGTCTTACAACATGAGGCCAACTATCTCTAATAAAGCCTTAAACTGTAACCTCCTCCAGCCAACAGACAGCTAAGAACCATCAGCAGTTTGGCCCCATCCCATTGCTTTATCCCCTCTTGTCTCTGCCATCAATGACCTTTTAGTATTTGTTAGATCCCAGGCCAGTGCTTAGATAAACAAACAGCAGTAGGCTCTTATTGACTTCACTCTGATCATGACATTTAGTGTTGGAAGATGTATAAATAATCAGTTAGGCCCTGAAAGGATAAACGTGACTAAAAATCACATTTGTTCATAACACACTTCATCAAATAGAGCTTCACAAATGTAAAACATTGCCAGTTAAATTTTCTGAAAACCATGCCATGGATAATGGACACATTGTGGAGGAGCTGAAAGCTGGATCAGTTACCAGAAGAGGAGGCCAAGCAGAGAGATAGTTTCCCACGGCAGGAGGAGAGTGTCTTCCAATACGGCCCTGCTGAGCCCCACTGTTTGGACTGAGCTGGGCCTGGCTATGCCAGACCAGTTTGAGTTTAGAAACTGCCAGAGAGGATTTACATGACACCTCTGCGTGCACAGGTCCTTGCTACATGTCATATACAGTATGCTTTGTGGATGCACAACATGTCCATTTCTCATTTGCTGTGTTTATATGTGTCTGCATGTTGTCTATGTGTTCAGGCGACTGGATTCCAATGCATTAAACTGTGACTGTGAGCTGCTGTGGCTGGCTGACCTGCTGAAGCAGTATGCCGAGTCAGGGAATGCCCAGGCTGCTGCCACCTGCGACTACCCCAGCCGCCTGCAGGGCAGATCAGTAGCAACACTCACCGCTGAGGAGCTCAACTGTGGTACGAAGAAAATAACATAATGTATTTAGATTAGTGTGCGCAGTCTGACATCAATTTTAGGTATAATGCAAAATGCTATTTAAAACTTGTTTTCAGCTTTTCTGTTTTGATATCTACACATTAAGCCCATCTGCAGCTGAAATTAGACCAAATATCTCTGTAGGCTTAAATGTACTGCAACACGAATAGCATCAACAAGGCAGAACATTTAAAGAAGCATTGTATCTTGGTAATGGAAAGCTTTATTGAAATCATACTTAGTTTTAAATTGATACTAATTTTGAAACTGAGAGGAATACACATCTGGGCAAGCATACATGAAGCCATGCGCACATAGCTGCATAGCAACATGCATGTGGTTTCCATGTTCCAATTCCTATACACACTCACATATCTTAAACCACAACTCAGTCCACACACACAACCTACAGCCTTCCTGCCTGCAAATAGCAGGTATGCATAGTCACCCTGTCTCACATGTACACCCCCACACAGAGACACAGAGCCACGCACACACAGGTGTATCCTCTCTTTGTGTCTGAGGTCTGCAGGCACCCAGCTGTTTCACTCGTCATCCTCCACCAGCTGTGTCTCTGGTCTGAGTGAAACTTTCACTCAGGACCGCTTTTGATTTCTGGTTTCTCCAGTATCAGATAACCAGCTGCTGCTGTGTGTGTGTGTGTGTGTGTGTGTGTGTGTGTGTGTGTGTGTGTGTGTGTGTGTGTGTGTGTGTGTGTGTGTGTGTGTGTGTTGTGTGTGTGTGTGTGTGTGTGTGTGTGTGTGTGTCTGTCTGTGTGTGTGTGTGTGTGTGTGTGCGCGTGCATGCGTGTGTGTTTGAGAGAATGGGTAGAATGGTGTTATGGGATGTCCACAGCCTTTGTCATTTGTTCTGCATTTGTGAGTTTTTTTTATTTCCACATGGTAAACAGGGTAACAATGTGGGCGGGGTCTGCAGGACCTCTCCTGTAAGGAGGAATCAAGTTGGAATCAAATACTGGGCGCGGGCGTCATAGTGTTTATGTAATTTAAGACGCAATGTTGAAAGGCACTCCCATACTTAATTCCAAATCATTCGAAAAGATTTAAAAATTTAAGTAACTGGCTGTCAGCTAACTTGAAAAATAACTTCATTTGCAAATCTTTCAATTCAGCAAAATCTTTCTCCTAGCAACCAAAGCAATATTTTTTTGGATCTTAGCTGTGCATCCCTAGAACCCAGTGAGCATTTTATTCATAATTACTGATATTGAATTTAAAAAAGTTCTGTAAAGAGGGACAGAGGGGTACAACCATGCTAGCTACAATGAGATCAACTTGCGTTTGTTTAAAGGTGAAAGGAGTAATTTAAGCTCTGTGTAAGGTTTATAATTGTATAATTCTCAATATTACTGCAGACTCCATACTCCATACTCTTTCTCACTCTGCAGAGCTGAGTGAAACGCTGAGTGCTATTCTCATTTGGTGTGAATCATCAGCCTATACACACCTGAGACAGTGTCTCATTCTGACGCTGAAGACCTGACTTGTTTGTCTGTCTTATAATTATAGTCTAAAAGTATTAATTGGGAAATTTGGAAAGAACTGATCTTCATGTAGCATACTGTAAAAAAAGCTTTCAACTTGTATCTTTCTATAATGATGAAAGCTCATCATTCTGTGTGTGTGTGTGTGTGTGTGTGTGTGTGTGTGTGTGTGTGTGTGTGTGTGTGTGGGTTTGTTGAGCCAGCTCAGTCGAAGAGAGCCTGTAGTATACCCAACTGTAAACAGGTATGGGGAAAACAAACAACATGAGAAAAATAATAACCCAGAGCATTACAGCTGATTGATTGCTATTGATAAGAATGAAATAAGACTATATGTTTTGAAAGACAGACTTTTGGGTGGAGTATCACTTGCAAGCTTTACATCCAAAATTGTAGTATATGCTTGAGCACAGGTTTAAGTGTAGTGTTGATACTGTTTAACACTGCAAGTAGAAAAGAAAGTGAACATTTCACTGTAAGTCTGTATGGCAGATATTCAGTTGGTCTCTAAAACAGGCGGTTAGCTCTTGCAGTAAATCCAACTGTCTTAGCTCTGTGTTTCCTCCAGCTCCCACTGAATGCTTCAGTCTGAGCCAGGCAGGCGGGCTAGTTGGCAGCTGACTGTAACCCAACCACATTTAAATCTCAGCAGCTAATTTGATGGCACCAACTTGTCCATTCTTGCTCAATGTTACCCCCTCCACCTCATCTGTCTGCATAGCAAGGCAGTAGAGGAAAAATGTCTGCTTAAAAACATGATGGAAGCCATCCCACATTTCCCTCCCTCCCTCCTTGTTCTCCCTCTTTCCCCCTGTAAACGAGGTGGAACAATGCACGGCGGGTTGAACAGCTGTCAAAACAGCCATCCTTCTTGAGATGAAGTGCCACCCCCCTGCACAAGTGGTATCTGATGAGCCAGGCTTGCCTCCTCATTGGACCACAAACAGCTTTCCCAAATGCAATTACAATCCCCAATGATAATGTGGAGTATGTTGGAAGTGAGAGGAGTGATAGATTTATATTGTTAGTCTGAATTTCAGAAGCTTCTTATGAGTTTGGGTTTACCTGCTGGTGTACGCAAACTTATCCCTATCCAACTGACTGTTCTCCATGTTAGCAGAATGGAGAGAACTGTTACAAAGAGTACTTCTGAAATGTGTCTACCATATGTACAGGGAGTGTGGAGCAGAGGCTACAGAGAGAGCGTGTGCTGCATGTTGACTTAATATTGGGGCAGAAGCTAACTAAAAGGGAAACTTTTTCACTCTGGACCTTTATTTCCATGTTTTTGTATTGAAGTGACTAATGGGAACAACAATTTTTGGAACTGGTCCAGTACACGACAGGGCTACATTTACTACCAGGAAACAGACTTCAATGTAATCTTTGGGGCAATAGTGCACTGTCAGTGTTCGTCCACTAAAAGTGCTTGTTTTTGCAACTGAGAGTCTTTGATTGTTGTTATAAGTGTAAGACAACATTATGGCCCTAAAGAGAAACATAATGTTTTCTTTACCTTACACTTGATCCAGTGGATTTGTTTTTGTGTCTAACCAAGTCTCGCTGAAGGAGAGGTCTCAATATGAAGTCTTGAGAGTTGATTTGTTGTAGAAAGACAATAATAAACAGACCTGATAGAGCAAAAGGAAAAGAAAAAAAGTTTTTTTCCTCTGAAGGGTCCTTTCTATCATGTTGTCATTTCAAATTCAATTTAAAAAATTGTTCTTCCAAATAAGTACTTAGTCATAGAAACATGAAAAAACTGGTTCTACGTTGAAAAGTAATGAAGTTTTCCTTTACTGTCTACTGTTTTAGGAGCTGGTGACATTTGTCCATACTCCTTGCCTCAGCATGTGTGTGTGTTAGTACTGGGGGCTGTACCATGACGGCAGTTCAACAGAGCCAGGCTCTTTTTGACTGAGCTGGCTCGACAAACTCTTACGCCGCGGTCAGAGATTACAGATACCATGAAGGTGGTTATCACCCGTCTCTGTTAACCCAGGTTTCTGCCTCAGGTTACATGCGTCTTCTCATAAAATTATTCAAATTACGCTTTTAGCGTGTCATTTGGCACTAAAAAATAATCGATATAATGCCGCCTAATTTCGACTTTAAAAAATATTTTGAAAACTATCAGTAAAAAAGCAGCATTTTCACTACAATTGAGGCCAGAGAAAAACACTGACAAAAATGACTAATTGTGTGAATGTACAAGTTAATATAGCCAGTTTATTTTACCACTCAGTCATTTTACACATGACAGCTGCTCATTCTGCAGCTCTGAAACTTTTAACTTGATGCAGCAGATTTAAAAATTATAATCAAGAACTATATTTAGGTCTGACACTGTCCCATAATGAAGGAGACAGATGTATTGTTTTAGTTTTTGGACAAATCAAAGTGAAATTAATTTTACTGATTGAATGTTATCAGTGATAAATACCAGCAAACTAATATATCAGGTGTTATCTACTAGCAGTGTAAAACAGACTTCAGCAAATCAGAACCAAACATATAAACATAAATACATAAA
This sequence comes from Plectropomus leopardus, assembly GCF_008729295.1. Lineage (NCBI taxonomy): Eukaryota > Metazoa > Chordata > Actinopteri > Perciformes > Serranidae > Plectropomus > Plectropomus leopardus. The sequence continues at coordinate 24,946,939 of NC_056476.1, read as the reverse complement.
TACATAAATACATAAATACATAACAGTGGTAAAGCTATGGTATGATTTAAAGGAATTAGACCGCATTCCGTAAGCAAGTAAAGGTCATCCTTATTCAAAATATAGTGAACTGTTAATGTTTAATGCTGCCTGTGATTTTATAGACGCTTCTTGTAGAATCACTGTGGACGAGAACACTACAGAAACATTCATTTGTTGCAACAAGAACCGTGTGTGAATAAAATAAAACAATATTCTTGCTCAGATTTTCTGCAAATTGTCAGTTCCTGTGTAAAAAAAAAAATACAGCGCGACTATAACTGCACAGCTTCATTTGGTAACATTTAAGCAACTTTACTGCTCAACAATTTCAATAAAGTGTATTTATGACATTTTCTCACAGCTGACAGTTTGTATCACTCATTTATTGACACTTATCATAAAGAAACGCTACCCAAAGAAGTTGTAAAAAGGTGCTTTTCAGATGATGTCAAGCCAAAACTGGAGACATAACCTGCTCTTAGCCAGGTCAAGTTTATTGCATAAGTTACCACAGAAATCTAGCCAGGTTAAAAGAGAGCCACCTCTAGTGGACGGGAAAGCCCCACTTTAGACATACTTGCTAAGACAATCTCGCTTTGTGGTACACCCCTCAGGAAAGGTCTTTTGTGAAAGTAATATGTGGCCAACAGAGACAAAGGATGGGTAGGTAGTATTATGGTTGACAACCTACCCACACTTAGTTGGCAAGGTCAGTACCTTAGACTGGAGGCAGTTTCAAGGATTTTCTCTGGAGCTATTTTTATTTGCAGTGGCACACCCTAATCTTTACTCCAGATAGCTTCTGATGACCTTTTTGTGGGTGTAGGGCCTTCATACACCGTGGTGGGTTTTAAGGTGGACTTTCCTACAGCTCAGTATAAGGAGCCGGCACTGTCAGCAACCATTAGATGTCATAGCTCAGGAAATATGTCCAGAAAGGATAGTCGAATATATGTTTCCACTATTTCTCGACATTTGCATAGACATGATGTGCATCAGGCTTCAGACTTGTCACTCAGGCAGCACCCCTGAAAAGACTAGACAGTCACCAGAGGCTTGGTTCAACAGACAGCAGCATAAAGGCACATACATATGAATGAACATGCATTTACTCTTGTGGATAATTAGCTTAATTATTAGCTTCCCATCACTCTGTGTGGCCTTTTCCTCCAGAGGTACCCAGGATTACCTCAGAGCCCCAGGATGTCGATGTAACATCTGGGAACACTGTGTACTTCACCTGTAGGGCTGAAGGCAACCCTAAACCACAGATCATCTGGCTCAGGAACAAGTAAGACCTCCCCTCACTGACTGTGTTTAGCTTGTCCCATTTTAAGGATTGGTCTGATCCATGTGTGTAGGTCCCATACATCGTTTATATTTAAAATGAATAAATAAAAGATACAGAGTACTGACAATGAAATCCCCATGTTAGGAATGTTTGGATTATGCCAATAATGATCATGTATGATTCTAGGAAAGTACAGTATGTTAATAGACTGCCTACATCTGCTGATTTATGTTTAATTGGTTGTGATGTTTGTCTCTGCCCCCTTCTGACAGCAATGCTCTAAACATGCGTGAGGACAGTCGTCTGAACCTGCTGGAAGATGGTACGCTTATGATCCAGGACACCAGGGAGACAGACCAGGGAGTCTACCAGTGCATGGCCAAAAACGTGGCCGGCGAGGTCAAGACTTCACAGGTCACACTACGATACTTTGGAGCCCCCTGTAAGTCGCTGCTTTTGATCTCAACTTCTGCTCTTCACAGGCAGTCTATTAAAAGCTGCAGTGTGCAATATTTCATGCAGAAATCTCAAAGTGTCCAGGCTATTTAACGTACATCACATTCATCCCGAAAATCCATATTTAAGGTGCTCACTTGTCAAAAGGTGAACTTCTTGGACAAATAACATGTATTTTATATCTCAACTCTCACCTCCACTGACATACAAACATCTGTATTTACATGTTTGTTGTAAATGAAAAAAGCTGGTGACATTTTCAGTTTGAAGCACATGATGAGGCTTCCTGAGAGAGTTCTCCTGGTGTCATACTCTACAAATTAGTGGGGCTTTACCTAGAAACATCTAGAATGATATAACCTCTCTCATCAGAGTAGAGCAAGGTGTCTGCACTGTGAGTAGCGCCAAGGTTACTTTCAGAGTTCAGCGGGTTAAATAACTGAGATGTCCCACTGAGCTGTGAGCAAAGCCCACTGGCTTTCATGTCAAATTATCCTCACACAACTTAGACACAGACACAGACACCAGTACATTCTGTTCTCTGCCTCTTTTGCTCCTTCTCTCCTGACACACATACACACTTAAACAGTATTCACACATAAATCAGTCATAGTGCCAATAGCTGTCGCTGTGGGAAATTAGCATGGCTGTCTCTAGATGACCTGAGGGTCATCGTCACAGTGACGGATGGCCCTAGTCACGACCCCTTGTGAAGCAACAGTCTCTGACAGCAGATGCTGTGCATTTCCTGTCTCCTTGTGATTGTAAACGCCTGGCCTCTCACTGTGTGCATATTTCCTTTAACTCTACCGTAATCACTGGCCAAATATGGTCAGGACTCAGCCATATTTTGTGATGCACACAGGAAGTTGTTTAAGCAGTAGTCAAAGTGGCGTTTTCTGACGGAAATATACAGAGATGAGTTTTGCAATGAACTGACCTTTCAAATGTTTCTCATTAGCTGTCTTTTGAACATTTTGCCAACATTTATTTAGGCCATTACTGGTTTCCTAATACCCTGCAGTTACTAACAACAGAGACCCAGATGAAAAATGTTATCACCTCTCACTTAATTAATCTAACCCCATTCCCACGTCCTCCCCCTGCTCCTCCAGCACGGCCGAGTTTTGTGATCCAGCCCCAGAACACTGAGGTGCTTGTGGGAGAGAGTGTGACCCTGGAGTGTAGTGCCACAGGCCAGCCGCAGCCCCGGGTCTCTTGGACAAAGGGCGATCGGACACCTCTGCCCAACGACGCCCGCATCAACATCACCCCCTCCGGAGGGCTTTATATCCAGAATGTGGAGCAGGCTGATGGTGGACAGTATACGTGTTTTGCCTCCAATAATGTTGACACCATACATGCTACAGCGTACATCATAGTGCAAGGTAAGAATCAGAATTTGTTTTCCTCTGTTAGGAGAATGAATTTATGCATTGGATTTAATATAAAGAAGACAGAGTTTATCCACTGAAATGCATTAGGATGATTCTCTCCTCATGAAAATGTATTAGCATTCCTTGAAAGCGCTGTAGTTAAAATGCAAATCTTTTCATTGCTTGTAATAGCTTCCTGCAGTTTTTATCTTGCATCCACTGTTTTCAGCATGATCTGTTTACTGTCGTTCAAATGTTTTAGCAAAGTGCAACGAGGGACCTATTAAAATGTCAACAAGTCATATAATAATGTATGTCACAGGTTGGCATAACTAGACAATTAGACAATTTTTACTGCTATTATCCAAATTATTCCGAGAAAACGGGACCTGTAATCTCACATGACCTCACCCAATACAAAGTGAAGGAATCAAAACACAACTGTCTAAATCAGCTTGCACTGTCTGACCTCACCGCAAAGACAGCACTCAAGGGCAGAAGCTTCTTCATTCCTTGCAATTTTGATTAATTTCTTCTTGCAACTCCTGAAGGCACTTGTTTGAGACCTTTCGGATGTCAGCTCCCAAATACCAAACATGTTTGACTAACATTTCTATTATTGTGTCTCAATCATTTTGATATTTGATATTGAGTAAATTAACCTTTATGTTGCTTGCATTGCCTGTCAGGTTTATCTGACTGATTTTTCCCTTGAAGTACTATATGTTCAGCTGTAAATGATGGGATAGGGAATCAAAAACCTCCACAATGATTCATCAGCTTGCCATGTCAAGAAAAGTTTTCTATGAAGCAAACTTGAATTTTTATACAAACATAAACAGCTTTTTTTCTCCATTCTGTCCCCAGCAATCCCCCAGTTCACAGTCACGCCACAAGACCAATCAGTCCTGGAGGGTCACACGGTGGACTTCTCCTGTGAGGCGAGTGGTTACCCCCAACCGGTGATTGCCTGGACACGTGGAGGCAGTCCACTACCCCTAGACCGCCGTCATGTTGTCCTGTCTTCCGGTACTCTCCGTATCACTCGGGTGGCAGCCCATGACGAGGGCCAGTATGAGTGCCAGGCGGTCAGCCCTGTAGGGACTGTGCGTACCGCTGTGCAGCTCAGCATCCAGCAAAGAGGTGAGGGTGTGGGATGAAGCTTCAGAATAAATGCGGATGTCACAGCATAATAATGACCATATGTACTGGAAGTTACATTAGGTTAGGGGCAGTTAACTGTAAGTGGGAGGGGAGATGAAGTCACTTAGCTGCTGGTGAAGATTAACATGGAAGCCAGTCTGTTCTCAAAGGCAGATGACTGAAAAGTGAGCCTGAAACATTGCTGTCATACATAGGCCGTAAGTGTAGCTGCTGAAAGGCCCTCTTCAAACACTGCATGTTTGTGTAGGCAGAGAAGGAAGGGAGTGCTGGGTGGTAAAATATGAAGAGGATTATAGTGGTGTAGTGCTCCTCATTCACAGCTTATTTGTCATTTTCTCACGCAAATCTTTTTTAATATCTGGCAGTGCATGCATACACTGAAAGACATGTAGCTGCGTGCGTGTTTCATCTTTATTTGCATACAAGTATGTAAATGGACCGTAGTCTACTATATTATACCATACTGTAATTAATTCTGCATGTGCACATGTGTGGCATGTGTTTTTGTCTGGGAGAAGGCATACCTAAGTCAGTGTGTGTCACTGCTTCTCTCTTGTGTGCAGATGGTTGTGTTTGTGCATGTGTGTGTGTGTTTAGCTGAAATTACAGGCTTGACATAACACAGGAAAGCATGGCAGTCTGTAATCCTGTGATGACACCATGTTTTTCCATGTAGTAATGGCTGTTAACATGGCACAAAGTACACGTTGCATAATGGCCCCACACTGTTAAAATGCTGTACAAGCCCACAACCATGCTGGCAGTATATGATGACTGTACTCTAAGAGCGATGTGCGGAGGAATAGACAAAGCATTAAAAGAAAGCGAAAGCGGGGATTAACAGGATGTGTTTTTTACTTTTGTGGTGGTGTAGCATGTCTCCATTCCACAGGGGTTTCAGTATCCTTAACCAAATTGTTACATCACATGCCATGAAACCACAACATGGCAAGTTCAATTCCAGCCAGAGACCTTTTGTTTCATGTCATATCCCCCTCTCTCTCCCCCCATGTTCTGCTACTTCAACTATTAAATATAGGTGGAAGTACTAATAGAAATATTTCTAATAATAATTACTGTTTTTATGTTGCTATGTTCACATCCCAGTTTTCTCAGTGATATGGAGTGGTACTGGCACCACACTGCCTGCAGCTTTGATGCTGTGTACTGTACACTGCTGTGAACCCTGTGTTTTAGAAAGTTCAACTTTGATTTAAGGGCTGTTAATTAGTGTCAGACTACGATGAAACTGCCTCCCACCCCACCTTGTTTTTTTAAAACTTGTGGGAATTTCCCATAGCCAGGTGGCTCACTGCTGACTGCTGCATGGGAACCATGAAGGAATTTAAATATGGTGTGTGGGGGGCAAACACGCACCCGCACCCAACAATTTAGCTGTACAAATGTTGTATCGTGAATCTTAGACAGTATAACACAGTGACTCACTCTAGTCTGTAACTTGTGACAATGCTCAAAACAATTTGTGTGGGTGCGTGTGCTGGGGGTAGCTATCTTTGTGAGAACCAATTTTAGTTGTGGCCAGTCCAATGACTTTTCTTTCAAAAATACATCTCCCTGCATCTTCCTTTGAGCTCCATACATGTTTTAAGATGTTTGTGCCCACAATTGAAATTTTGACTTTCCTTTGGTGAAAGTGTTCTCTGAATTCTTTCAAAAACAGTCAAACCATCTGACTGAAAAGTCAGTTTATCTTATCATACTATATTTTTTCTTTGGACACGAAAGAATACTGTTTTTCTTTATAGGTCATATTTAAGGGAAAATAAACAGCAGTAGTTCCATGGGCCCAAAGACTAAATATAATATGATAAGAAAATGACTGTATGCAGAGGCTACAAGGAGCACAACCAAGTGTTTGATATTTATGAACTCATAACAAGTTTAATATCAAAGATATGAACATGTGCAGTGTAAAACAGTCATATGGACATTTAAACTCAATGTATGCATTTTACTTATTTATTTAAAAATCTTGACTTTGACTATTAATAAAACTGTTATTCTTCATGTGATTTAAAAATTTCTAAGTTGCACTGGTAGACACTTGCCAATGTTTGTCTCTACCCGATGTCAAAACTTTAGTCAAATCAGAACAAATGTTGTGGCAGGTTTCCTTATCATAATAAATATAGTCTTTGGGCCGAAACTGGTTTATGTTTTGCAACTATGTAATAGAGGAAAGAAAAATAGCAAGTGCAGTGTAACACAAACACTGTGAGTGTGTGTATGTTCTGTGAGCTTATGCAGGACATTAAAAGGCTAAGACAAGTCTCAGAGTTTTGTATCTGCTGTAATTGATTGTAAAATGCAGTTTACATGTACAGTACTTTGAGCACTGGTGCATAATCATTAACACATGCCTATGTGTGTGTGTGTGTGTATGTTTTAACTCATTCAGTAACGCCTGTTTTCACAAATGCTCCAAGGGACCTGACGGTGGAGTCTGGCCAGGACGTCCAGATTCCCTGCAGTGCTCAGGGCCAGCCACAACCTGTCATCACCTGGAACAAGGTTAGATGATAAAGCTCCTGTGCAGCAGAGTAAGGTGCCTGTCCCCTCACCACAGAGGTCAAAGGGTTGGGCAAGTGCTATTTTTAAACTTGGACCCTATTTTACTGTGTTTCTTGTCTAAGTAACTAATGGTAACAACATTTTTTGAAATTGGACCATTATTGAGCGAGGATGCTGCAGCCAGCAGCTGTGAAACAGGCTGCAATGTAACCATGCAGGGAATGTTTGCACCGTCAATTTATGTCCACTAAAAGTGCTTGTTTTGCCACTGACAGGAAAGGATTACTACTGACAACATTGTGGAACAGATCTTTACAGAGATGGACCTTTTTTTTTTTCTTTAACCAGAAACAGCCCCAAAATTGCCTCAGCTGAACACACTAGACGTCATTTAAATGAACAGTAATTTTATCATCAGAAAACACACTTCATTTAAAATCGACAGAAGCAAAACAAAACTCACAGAACAGTCTTGGTTCATCTTTCCACTGTTTCAACAATCACCAACTCTAGTTTGATTGAAATAAAGCCTTCATTCACTGTGATGAATGTGAAAATATGCTGGCTTCATGCTGGCTCTATATACGATAAAGTTACTGTTTTAAAGCTGGTTTAAGTCTGGTTTGTTTAGTGATTAATATTTTGGGGCAGTTTCAGGTTAAATAAAAAAGATTTACTGTTTAACAAAAGAGATCTTAAAGACCTAATTCTGTAGGGATACTTTCCATAATGTTGTCAGAGACTGAAAATCATCTGAACATGTCGGTGGCAAGAAAAGACTTTTAATGGACGTGAATTGACAGTGAAAACATGCCCCTGAATGGTTACATTGCAGCTACTATTGCTGCTGCAGGCTACGGTGGTCTCTCTCAATACCAGTTTCACAAATAGTTTTTCCCCTTAGTCACTGACACACAAAAACATGGCAAAAAGAGGTTCCTGGGTCAAAAAATCCAAACTTCCCCTTTAAGTGGTTAAAAGAGAACAATTGAGAAAATAGAAACTGGGATCAGGAAATGCTGTGCGATTACTTTATTATACCCATTTCCCACAAAAATTAGCGCGTGCAGGCGGGTTTCTTAAACATGGGTAAACGTGCTCAATATGAGCAATTGGCTGTATTGCCACTGCCACTGAACTCACCGCTGTAAAGCGAGTCAGCCTTTCTGTTCGCTGGCATGTGTGTATGCGTTGCTTAACTGGTGTGTCTGTGCGACATCACAGTCAGGAGAACAGGTAAACAGTAGAGAGCAGCAGGAACAGAGGTCTTTGAAAACTTTTCAATGGTTTCTTTTCTTTATATATCTCATACTTACTTGGTCTCTCTTTCAAACTCCATGCTGACGTGTTTCTGTTGGTGTATACAAACCGGCAACAGTGTATCGATGACAACGCGTCAACAACTAAGGAGCGGATAGTACCGCGTTCACCCGGATGTTGTGTTCTGACTGAAATAGGCTTAAGTTATTCAAGCTGAAGTTTCTGCCCAAAAACATCTATGTAAACCAAACAGCTCAGTAGACTGACATAACAGGTCCCATCTGTGAGGCTCTTTATCACTGTCTCATAGTTTGAAACACATCCACACGGTTGCTCCCAGGGGTCATGACCTCTACCCTTTTTCTTTACTAGGATGGTGTGCAGGTAACAGAGAGCGGCAAGTTCCACATCAGCCCTGAGGGCTATCTAGAGGTGAAGGACGTGGGCACCGCCGATGGTGGACGCTATGAGTGTGTCGCCCGCAATCCCATCGGCTACCAGGTGGCTAGCATGGTGCTTACTGTCACAGGTAAAACGCAGCTAACGCCAGCAGCTCATCACCACACACTTTTGCTGTTATTTTTCACTGTCTGCTTGAGGAGAAAGGTCAGCTGGTGCCCAGTGTTAACAAGTTACTTGTTGCATGTTGTTGATCAATGCTGTAACAAGTTTGGGCACAACGGTTTTAAAACCTCAGATGGACTATGGTGTTTTGTGAAATGTAAATCAAAGTAAGATTTGACATAAAATTATTCTAGCACTGAACTTCGGTGTACAAACACTTGGATTGTGATGAATCCATGTCAGAGAGTGTGAAGCAGGAAAGTTGGAGAATAAAGTGTGAGCTGTGAGACAGGTCAGCTCTTCCCTGTGTGTGCTGGCGTTTCCTGCTGAGATTTGTCAGGTCAGACCACAGCACTCTGCTGGTGAGCCATAAACTGTATCAATGTGCTCAGTTGTTGTTGGACTCTCTCGGTCCTCACGTCACATTCTCACTGTGTTCAATGGCACACTGTGAGGAGGGGTGTGTGCCAGAAATAGGAAATAGAAGTGCAGCGCCTTAAAAGGTTCAGTCACTCACAGTAACATAAGCTCTGTTTCCTAACGTTTGTTTTTGCTTTGAATGAGTTTTGAGCACTGTGTATACTTCCTGTTTATGTTACAGCAGACTGTGGTGGCAGTGGGTTGCATAAAAGAGAACATTGTTGATATGTTTTTAAACACTTAGTGCAGTTTAGTCAAACTTGAGAAAAATGAAACACAAAATCAGAAAGTGGAATATTAATTTTCTGTTAAGTTGAGCAACCTAGTATATGTCCCAGAAAAGTTGCATGTCCCCATCTAGTTGCACATATAGACAAATACTCTAAAATATTCATTTGTTCCTGCTACTATTGTGCTCCTCAACAGTACAGTGTGATTCTTTGTTTCATTGTGGACGTGTTGTGAGCTGTGTGTTGTTGTGCATTGCTGTTTGTATTTATTTTACTTATTGTCTATCTGTCTGTCTCGGTGTGATAACAGTCCCTGCAGTCAGCAGAGAGGGGGACACCTTTGTGAGCACATCCATAGAGCAAGCTATACGTAATGTGGACAGTGCTATTGAGTCAACAAGGAGACGTCTCTTTGATGGGTAAGTTATGAGAAACTCACACAGCAAACACACATCTTGTGCTGCATCTCAGATCAGATACTTACATTAGTACACTTACATGTAGTACACTGCGTACACTATAGACTTGCCTGTGTGCACATTTTGACAGGGTTTTTTTTGTCTCAAATCAATCACGGGCAGTGTGCATTAGCTGAAAATGATGGTCGCATGATTTGACAATTTTTCCTCTTCTCGCCAGCGACGACCAGGTGAGGAATTATTGATAACATTTGACAATGATTGTCAGTCGCCAAAACAGGGGAGGTTAGCATTCACACTGTCATGTGATTTCTGATTTATGCGTGTTCTTTCTTGCGGTCTTCAGTAAAGAAAAAGGTTGTGTTCAGCAAGCGCTTTTGATTAGGCTTGCATTTTATATTTTATATATAGTCTACAGCTTAATGCAGTGCCATATAATACACTTTTTATGTTATACATTTTCTATTTCTTTGTGCTATATTGCATTTTAGAAATGTAAATGTCTTAAAATGAAATGCCTCTTTAATATAGATTGTAACTAAGCAAATGAGAGCACCATTGTGCAAAAGCATTATGTCATTAGGCCTTTTACATTTGGACTGACTGAACTGTTTTGCCCTGCACCGACTCAGTCCAGAGCTACATGCTCATGGGGCCTGAGCTACAATACAAATGACTTGTCTCACATCATCTTGGCACATGACTTGCATGTTCTAAGTCTGAGTCAGAGCCTTCAGGGAAAGAGTGTGGCCATTCAGAGGGGCTGCTAATATTCCTGCATTTTCCTGTTTCAGTTCACAGGGTTTGCACTTCTAAAGTTTGTGCAGATCAAAATGCTCCAATTAGAAACAGTGCTTTAAGGTGCAGTGCTGACAGACATTTAGTCAGGCAATTATTCTGACAGCTGCAGTCAATATTTGTGACTGCTTGTTGGAAGCTTTTTGTTTCATCTTAGTCTGCCTATCTCTTTTTCGTCTGAGCATCAACGTCACCATTTTCGGGATGATGAAGGAAACAATAGTGATTTGAAGTCTTTGCTTTTCCATTTGTTTTAATAGTGCTCTGTCACTGTTAAGTCAGCTTTATACTTTCCATGTCCACAAGGGTCTGCTGTAGTCTGCGTGACGTAAATGTTGTCATCTACCCAAGTCCGCAAGGGTCCGCATGGACCTCTATGTTGACGTCGGTGTGCAGTCCAAAATTTGTGACCTTGTGAACCGTACACATAGCAAGTGCGCCTAATGAGCATGCTTCAGTTACAAAATATAATCTCTTGTTCCACACTCCAGTCCTCTTATTATCATTATACACTATATTTATTATAGATTACATTTTGTTCAGCCCAAACTAACAAACATAGGCACTCTTCTTGCTGTCGTGGGGTTGCCATTTTCTGTCCTTAAACATGAGTCATCATCTTCCTGACTTTTATTGGCATTTGGCAATAGGTGTCTTTGTGCATTACTGCCACCAGCTAGAATGGAGTGTGGATTTAGAAAATGTGCATGTGTGGTCAGGTCAATTTGGACCCTGCATTGTAGTATGTACGCGTACGCTGGAGCGTTACAAGTCCCCAGCTGTCCTGGGAAGTATGTCCGAGCCTTAAGAGATGTCAGTGGTTTCAATATAGCTCGTAAGTATTTCCATCCTGTTGAATGATGTGGTTAGCAGCTGTGTTTTTCTTGGCATGCACACACACACACACACACACTCTGCCCACACATGCATGCATAAATACAGTGCACAAACACATATATGCATAAACACACATGAAGGAGAGAATTGCACAGACAAACACACAGTGGTAACCCAAATTGAGGTGAGGGGATTTCCAGCTCTCTTTAATGACTATCGCAGATTAACAGGCAGACTCCTCCTTGGCTGATGGCATCGAGGTCTTTAACATGGTTTGGAAATAATGAAAATCCAGAATGCCATTGGAGGATGAGAGCACATCAGGAAAAAAGCTAGTAGCACTTGTTACTCAGATCATAAAGCACAATAGCTGTGCTGCTGCTAAGTATCAGACTGTTAGACCTTGAGTGTTGTTTGTTGATGGCAGCAGCTGTTCATTATAGAAACAAATTGCATGTGTGTCGCCAGCTTTTTCAAATTATCAACAAAGGCAGACGTTTTCCCACACGAAAACAATATTGTAAACATACCTTTGATCACTCTTTGCAACATCGCTCTCTCTTTTCTCACCAGTGATAATGTTGTCAGCTGTAGGAGTAAGGAAAATGTAATTAACCACTAAACAGATTTATGTTAAACCCTCCAGTCCTGTTAAGCAAAGAACTGTGTGCGCTAATAAAATGAAAAAGTATTACACTATACTATGATAAAATTCTATTATTGAATATATATTTATATGAGAATATAGTTGATATATTGTAAATTGTACACTGTGTCCAGTGTTTATCTTAGAATATATGCATTTTAAATATCGCTGCTGTCCCAGAAATCCAATAAAAAACTACGTAATTCAACAGATTTTTGCCAACCCCTTTAAAAAAACATTAATATGTCAAATAAAGTGTTCATGGTTCAATAGTAACTTGGCTTACATGTGCATTATGTAGTAATCTAAATGTGCCTGCCAAATGATACAGTTTCTGTTTTTGTTTTTCATCTTGGTCTGGGTAGAACACCTGTGGATTTGGCACATGTCTTAATGGTCCAGGTTGAATGCATGTTTAAAAAAGTAGCTTGAGGTAAGAGTAAAGCAGTCCAAAAGATTTGAGTAGGTTTTGGAAGCAGAAAAAACACACATTCATGCACACAAACTCAATGATGATAAAGAGCGTCCAAGTCATTAGTGAATTGACAAACGCCTCGTTCAGACTACACGACTTTAGCCCTGACAGTTTTTGGAGCTCCCCGACAAAAACCCCAGATTAGAGAAAAATCGGCACTCGAGTGCTATGTATGACCTGCTCAAAAAAGCAAACCAGGAGGCTCATAGTGCATTGTAGACACATGCCACATATCTAGCATGCAGAATATTTGGACCTGTCAGCAAGCTACAACCGATTTAGAGCACAAGACCCAGGTTGTAGGGAAACGTGGGGCTGGTTTGTATGTGTTGCATTTGCAACATGGAGCAAAGTTGTTTGTGGCATTACATCATTTCCTGTGTCACTTCTATTGTGAGTTTTTTGTGACAAAACTTAGTTTGGAGACTAGACTTGCTCATCAAGGATTCCTGCTGGTGAAAGATGTTTTAGAGTGTGTCCCCAGTCACCAGTCAGTCAGTCATGTGATGTGAAAGCTCCAACAACTTAAAGACTCCCAGTTACAAGACAGCGAGTTGTGTAATGTGAACTTCACTCAAGGAGTTTGTGCATGATTTGAGTTTCTTCTTGTTTGACCTCTCTGACTTGCTCTAGCTGCAGCCAAGTGTCAGAAAAAGCTTTTTGAAAGATGCAAAAAAGGAACTACATTTCAGTGCACAAGTTAGAGGAGCTGATGGAAACACATTTCAGTGGATTGATGGATGGATTTAATTAAAAGAAAAATGTGTCTGGAAGACTGTAATTTCAACATAAAATGTGACGTTTATTTCTCTACATATAACATATTCATTGTCTCTTGTTCACTCTTTCATTCACTCCCCACTCCCTCAAACCCCGTCTCTTTATCCCTCATCCCTCCAGTCAGCCTCGTACCCCAGGAGAGCTGCTAGCTCTTTTCCGGTATCCACGGGACCCATACACAGTGGAGCAGGCGCGTGCCGGTGAGATCTTCGAGCAAACTCTTCTGCTCATTCAGAACCATGTCAACCAGGGTCTCATGGTCGACACCAACGGCACCGGTGAGTCAAATAACCAAATATTTTGTGCTGACACTAACAGGGGTAAAACAGGATGTCATAGCTTTTTATCTGATCACACCTCTCACTGTCTGCAGTGTGTGATGATGTTTGAAAAAGTATGTAACCATTATATGATTTTACTCAGACATCAGAGCTATTGTTTAAAATACGGCTCTACACACTGACACATAAAAGACTGATGAAATTAAGCAAATCATTAAAGATTCAGAGAGGGAAAAATAACAGTTAAGGTATGTCCTTCTTTTTGGCATGCTGCCTTTATTTGAGAGTTAACAATGTAGAGAGACTAGAAACACGGACAGAGAGCTGTGACATGCACCAGCCAGAATCAGACTATAGCTGTTTTCTTTTTCGTGCCCTTAACATTTTGCCATCACGGCACAACAAGTCAGCTATATGTCATCTGTTTTACATAATGTTCCTCTAATTAAAGCACTTGAGGACTTTTTTTTTCCCTAGATGAAATTGGCAACATTGGCAGTTAACTATTGAAAACTGGTTAACATGAATCGGCAGTTTGTATCAGTTAAACTCGGTTTGTAGTACCTCCTTCTTCCATTTAGAGTTCCCAATGTGACAAGATGTGATGTTTGGATTCAACAAATATTAAAGTCAAATCATTTTACTGTAAACCCAACACCATCATTGTGTGCAACTTGACGGTTCTAGGGCATGACTTTGACATCAGTTTATGGAATTGTTAAACTCCATATTTAGGTTTCTGCAGCTTGTGGATGCTTGTGATAATTAGAATTACACTTGAACTTAGTGACATTATTTTTCTACACAAACCAAGTACTGAAAACCACAAACAATGAGCTGTTGTGTAGCATCTACCTTCTAAAATTCAAAACCAGTTGGTTTAACCTGGTTCCTTTCTTGCATCAGTTACTTTATAGTCGTAATAATTAGTGCTGTGTCGAATAGCACTCATCTAACAGCACCATATATGACATGTATTTATTAAAGAAAGTTGATTTAATCAAAAAATAAATAAAAATCCTATGAATCACTCTTTTTTTTCAAATGGAGGATTTGTTGTATGATTTTTTTAATGTCTTTGGGGTGATGACTTTATAAAACCATAAGACATGAAACTTAATGTGAAAACCTCAGTAGAAGTGTGTAAAATTCAAATAAAATAAAACAATAAAAAAATTGATACAGCCCTCATATTGATATTGCATCACTACAAAGGAGAGTCACATGCTGTGTCAGGCATCCTGTGTCTGAGCTTTCTGTAGCTGGAGAGAGTTAAGTACTGCTGCTTTCCGTCAGGGTGTGAACAACCTCAGAGAGCCCATGGGAGTCTGCTCTCTGGTTTACTGGTGTTGCAGGGTGGAGCCTTTGGCACACCATTGCTGTTGATTATGCTGTATTCATAGCATGGGGAATAACCAGTGGAACAACTTAATGCATGGAGGAAATGATTAATAGGTGTTTGCATTTGAAAGAGACTGACCTCATCAAGACAAAATGGTTTTCATGTTTTCTGTGGACGCAAGTTCCTGACAGAGCGCTTTGCTAATTTTAATCACTTTGTTCATTTCGGTTCAAAGATTTGTTGTCACCAACTATGTGGTTTGAACACTTTTTTCACCCCCTGACGTCAGTAGGTGAATATATCATGGTTCATGTGGCGTTATGATAAGTACTGATTCATACAGTCTCCACTTCAGCAGTACATTCAGTCTTTGGCTAATCTACTGCTATTGCTAGCCTATACAAGTTATACAGATATGGTAAATAGCTTGGCAGCCTGTTATTTATTACAGCATTATCAGCATTATGATTGTTTCTGTGGTTTTTGTGGTCTTAAACATGCTTTTAATGAGGAAGTAAGTACTGTGAGAGCTGTGCAAACAACAGCACTCTCAGTCATCAGAGCTCTACTGCTAAAATCTACTGATGCAGTCAGTTCACTTTGAGACTTTGAGATTTGTTAGTACATGTATTGAACACATCTAAATAACTATTATTCCCACAGTTTAAGTCATAATAGGAAGAGGCTGTAATTTTACCTATACACTGTACAAGAAAAGTCTAAAGTTGTGTCCTGTCATGGGGGTTCTAAGTACAAAGACTTCACTAATGAAAATTACGTTTATTTTTGCTTTACTTAACTTCCTTTACCTAACTTCAACTAAGCTTTTACATATACACAAGTTAAAGAAGAAAGCTTTAAAACACACCTGAGTGATGAGAGTTTGTGATGAAGTAGACCTATTTCAGCAACCCACCACTGGGGGCTGACCTCGTTTAATTTTTTCGCTAACAAGATTTATTGGCTCACATCTGGCAAATGGCAGGTGCTAATTTTGAACCCTGGCTACGGCCAAAGGCCAATACAAAGCGTTTAGTTTCTTGGTTGCTCTGAACTTAATGAACATATACACTGGTACACATCATCCTAATACAGATCTAGATACATATGCATATTGTGCATATTTATTAATTTCTTTTGTAATATTAGTTTAAACAGATGTCATTTTTCTTCACAACCCTCAACAACAATCATGTGACTGATGGATGGATAGATGAAAAATATTATTGTCTTGCTGAATATACATTGTACCAAAGTCTTACTGTGAATTCAGTAAGAAGCTCCCACCCAGTTTTTCAGCAAGGTCTCATGCAACCAGTAATTCAATTCTGAACCGCTCTATGAATTACCGTGTTATTGTGAGCAGCATTTGGCTGTGGATAGGTCCTCCATCTGTATGCCATTTTCTCTTAAGCATGACCTGGGGCGTAGAGACATAATCATGGAGCAGTTGACGAGGAGCCTGTAAACAGTTTTATTAGCCCTGTGTCACACCACACAACATTTAACCTGCAATCACTGTCGAGCACAGGACAAATTTTAAGGTGGCGTGTGCTGGTGTACAGATTGTCTCAATTATGCATGCATGTGGGAGATTGGAAAAGCATGGATTGACTTTGGATGTTTATATGCATAAGCGTCTGCATTTGTTTGTATTCACATATGCATGGAAAAATTACTTTGTGGTGCATGAAAGTGCTTGTTGTAATGGAGGGTTAAATTTAACAGCACAAAGGTCAAATTGCCTGGTTGTGTAAAGCATCTGTGCTTTGGGAAATGTTGCTTTTAATGTGGTTCTTTTGCATGAATCAAAGAACAAGAAGAGATTTATAAAGAAGGAGGAATATCAGTATGTAAAGGAGGAGCTGCAGGTTGTCATGAGGGAAACATTCAGGTGAAAGTTTGTGTCGCAGGGAAAAGAGAGGTAGGGAAAGAGAAATAAAGCTCTGTGAAATCTGAACAAAGAGAGAGAGTGAGAGACAGTGTTTTCATTACTTATGCCAACAACCAAGTGTTCATTGTTGCACTGGCCCCAAACCAAGCTAACAGAGAGTTTTCTGCCCGTCAGCAGAAACAAACGTGCTGTTTTTATTGTATCTCCATTTCATCTGAGAGGGCAACACCACAGATTCCCCATTCTCCATCCTTACACCCACACACACACACATACAGAACCACACATGACACATTATGTGTGTAAAGTGAGCTGGTAGCAGGTTTTGCCATTTATACAGGAAGTCTCACCTAACCCTCATTGAGTTAGGCCGCACACACTTAACACTTGTTCTCATGCATAACCATAACACCACACGACTAACACGTTTCAGAGCTACACACATACACATTGATATGCTGCACATTGGAGCTTTCACAGAAAAGCTCTCACATATCAAAGCAAGTCAGGGCAGGTTAGTGAATTACTGCAACTTGTGCCCTCAAGACAGGAGGTTCTTTCTCCTCTCAGAGCCAGAAGCACTGAATCACTGTGACTACTGTAAAAATATCTCATGCATGTATGTTAATCATATTAACAGACACGAGCTTACTGTATATCCTAATTATATACAGTATATCCTTGGATGATGCTGGACTTTATTTCAAGTATATGCATGTCTTATACTAATTTAATCGTACATAAATTCTGAGCCTTTAAAAACGCATGTAGACTCTTCATGTGTTGAATTTCTGTTGCTTTCCTACAGCATTTCGCTACAACGACCTGGTGTCCCCTCACTTTCTGGATGTGATTGCAAACCTGTCCGGCTGCACAGCCCACCGTCGCTTCAACAACTGCTCTGACATTTGCTTCCACCAGAAGTACCGCAGCCATGACGGGACCTGCAACAACCTGCAGCACCCAATGTGGGGGGCCTCACTCACTGCCTTCGAACGACTCCTGAAGTCAGTCTATGATAATGGCTTTAACCTGCCCAGAGGTGCCACTGACCAGCTGCATAATGGATACAGGTTGCCTCTGCCGAGGCTGGTGTCCACCACCATGATTGGAACGGAGACCATCACTCCTGACGACCGCTACACTCACATGCTGATGCAGTGGGGTCAGTTCCTAGACCATGACTTGGACTCGACAGTGGCGGCCCTCAGCCAGTCACGGTTCTCTGACGGCCAACTGTGCACTCAGGTCTGCACCAATGACCCGCCATGCTTTCCAATCCAGTTCCCACCCAATGACCCACGGCAGCTACGAAGTGGCGCCCGCTGCATGTTCTTTGTCCGATCCAGCCCTGTGTGTGGCAGCGGGATGACCTCTCTTCTCATGAACAGTGTTTACCCAAGAGAGCAAATCAACCAGTTGACCTCTTATATCGATGCTTCAAATGTCTACGGCAGCTCACGCCATGAATCTGAGGAGATCCGTGACTTGGCCAGCCAAAGAGGTCTGCTCCGGCAGGGTATCATCCAGCGTACAGGGAAGCCTCTTCTGCCATTTGCCACTGGACCCCCCACTGAGTGTATGAGGGATGAAAATGAGAGTCCAATTCCTTGTTTCTTAGCTGGAGATCATCGAGCCAATGAGCAACTTGGTCTGACTGCCATGCACACAGTGTGGTTCAGGGAACACAACCGCGTAGCTACAGAGCTACTGAGACTGAACCCCCATTGGGATGGGGACACCATCTACCACGAGGCTAGGAAGATAGTGGGGGCCCAGATGCAGCACATCACCTACAGTCACTGGTTGCCAAAGGTAACAGCTGTCATCTTAAGTCTAATTTTTCTCAGTTTTGAGGCTGTTTGTCTATTTTAGCCTCTGTTTCTCTGATTATTGCAGTGGTTTAAACAAAAAAAGCATTTATTTAACTGTAAAACTGTTAAAAACATTCCTTCTCACATTTTCCAGATCCTGGGTGAGGTAGGCATGAAGATGATGGGGCCGTACACCGGTTATAACCCCAATGTTAACACCGGCATCCTCAATGCTTTCGCCACTGCTGCTTTCCGCTTTGGCCACACCCTCATCAACCCAATACTCTACAGGTTAGACGAGGACTTCCAGCCTATCCCCCAGGGACACATCTCTCTGCACAGAGCCTTCTTCTCCCCGTTCCGCATCGTAAACGAGGGTGGCATCGACCCACTCCTTCGTGGGCTCTTTGGCGTTGCTGGTAAAATGCGGGTTTCCACGCAGCTGCTGAATACAGAGCTGACGGAGAGGTTGTTCTCCATGGCCCACGCTGTAGCTCTGGACCTGGCTGCCATGAATATACAGCGAGGAAGGGATCACGGCATACCACCATACAATGATTACAGGACCTTCTGTAACCTGACCTCAGCTCAGACATTTGATGAGCTGAGGAATGAAATTAAAAATCCAAATGTCAGAGAGAAACTGCAGAGGTAATTATACAATCAAGATTATTATAATTTATTTTGAGAATTTTTCATAACTTTGCTTGAGACCAGAGACCAGTATACAACAAATGAAACCAGATTATTAGTGGGTTATAGTCAATTTAAAGAGTGTAGTGTAGTCTCTATGAGGTTCTTGTCATCAACATGTGTGTGTCATCTCGTGCTCCAGAATAATTCTGGATCGTAATATGTTTACATTGTTCAGTGTGCCTGACTACTTTCCTGTGTGGCAGGCTGTACGGCACTCCTCTGAACATCGATCTGTTTCCTGCACTGATGGCTGAAGACCTGGTCCCTGGCAGTAGAGTGGGGCCCACCCTCATGTGCCTGCTGGTAACTCAGTTCAAACGCCTGCAGGAGGGAGACAGGTAATACACATCTTACATTATCATTCACAAAAACATCCCCTCAAAGAAAAAAAGATGACGCCCAGGTCACTTGGTCAGTCACTCCTCTCAGTACTAAGTGTTTGCTTTTCACCGTTTTCTCACCCCATTAGCAATATTTTTGGAAGAAACTCAATCAGGCTTAAGACATTTAGCTGATCCTGTTACCCTGAGAATGTGCCTGTCTGTCTTGTTCAGGTTCTGGTATGAAAACCCGGGCGTGTTCACTCCTGCCCAGCTGACCCAGTTGAAGCAGGCCTCCCTGACACGGGTGCTGTGTGACAACGGGGACAACATCACACGCATCCAGCAGGATGTCTTCAAGGTGGCCGAGCTGCCCCATGGCTACGGCAGCTGTGACGACGTCCCTCAGATTGACCTGCGCATGTGGCAGGACTGCTGTGAAGGTGAGAGCAATTTTTGATTTGGTTGTCACGTTACTTTTTTCCCGCTCTATGTAATTTTTAAACTTGTTTCAATTTTATTTTTTTCAATCCATTTATATAGACAAGGACAGATTATTAGAAACACTTCAGCATGAAGCAGCTGTAATGTTTCCCTGAGATTAACTGTCAGGGAGGGGTGGTGAGAAAGAGGGTGTGGTATGAGGTACACATTTTAGTTACAGCTAATAAGTAAATGTGACCCACTAAACGTGACATAATAAACCAGTGTAAATTTTGATTTTATAAAAACTTTGGTTCCTGAACTTCATGGCAGAATCAGTTCTAGGGGTTACATAAAAATCTGCAGGGTCAGTTTAGTTAGTTAGTGGGATTTATTCTGAAAGCACAATAATGTACAGAACCATTACATCTCACTGTCACGTCTTTCAGCATCTTGGCTTATTTTTAAAAGCTTGTGCTATTTTTTTCATGACGAAAGAACACAGTCAGTTTAACAGCACAGGAAGTTCCCTAGACGTTTGAGTCACCAGCTTATACTGGTCCAGTATCTGGACCGTTTTGTAAAATTTAAGCCACAATATCCTCGCTCTTGTTTCCCTTCGATAACATCTTCCTCAAGGCAGTCTGGCTTCACAATAATCACCTGTTTTCTGCTGCAGTTCAGACCACCCCCTTGGAAAAGAACAAGGTTATTGCAATTATCTTGACAGTCCTCTTGTCTGTACAGCTCATGTCAAATAGATGCCACTCAGTGTGAATGTTGTTTGACTGTGTGTGAAATTTGGAGGAAGAGATGGACTATGAAGAAAAAACATTGTTTCAGGCTCCAGCGCCTCATAATGTAAAGATGATTTGTCTGCAGACTGGGACTGGGATCATTTCTCTGTGGCCTCAAGTAAGTTTAGTGCCATGAAGTGTCATGCCATTGTTGCTCTGCTGGATCACCACTTCAGTGAAACAGCAGTCCTCCTTTATCTGAACACTCATGACATAACCAGTGTTGTGCTTTTCACAGACTGCTCGCACTAATTGTAGGGGAAGAGATTGTGTTTGGAGTTAAGTCCTGGATGTTTAAACATTCCACCCGTGGGTGCAGCTGACAAAGCGAACAGGAGATGAATGAAGAGGCACCCCCTGCCTTTGTCATAAACCAGTGTTAGGGTACTGATTTTTTGCCTTGTAGGTTACTATCTCTTTGGAGATGTAATCAGTCGTAAGATGAGAAAACTGCTTAGATTAGAAGTGATCATCGAAAGAATTAAATAAATTAAATTTAAGAGACTGAAAGCCATGCAAAGAATTTGTCAGGCAACATTGAGCAATCATAATAATAGTAAATAATTGTAATTCCTATCTCCTGTCTCCTAAGCTTTTATCTTTGGGCTTGTAGGAGCAACATGATTGGCCAAGATTGATTTCTTAAAGTCAAGATGTAAGTTTTCATAATTCATAAACTGCTCCAGTATCTTCTGGGCAGTTAATGGAAATGTTTTTTCAGTGACATAATGTGGCCAGCTACTGCCTGCTGGAAAACATACAGACACCTCCTTACTTTACCTTTTTTTCCATTTCATCACTAATGAAGTGATTCAGAACATGTTAAATGAAAACAAAACAAAAAAAAAAAACAGATCACGTGGCCGTGTATGCAGTCCAGAGTCTGCCCACAAGCAGCTATGACTTCATATACATGGATTTTAGCCACCAATGTTACGAGAGTCAATAAAATTCCTTACGATGATGACATGTAAATGTTGCTCTGAATTCATTTAAAACATTGATGTTGATTGATGAACTATGTGAGAAAACAGCAAATGCGTTTTGCAGATGGATGGAGTAGATCCTCAGTCAGTCACATGTGAGCCAGTCTGTGTACATCTGGAGTCTGTTTAACTCCTGTGTCAATACATAATTGTTTTGTGCTGCATTTGGGATAAATGAGTTCTTGTTTAATGTAGAAGCTGGAGGAAAAGTTTAAGTACACTGTTTGATATGAAATATGAACAATCATAATGTGTAAGTTGTGGTGTAAGTCTACTTTCATATCTCAAATTTCAAAAGACTCAAGTAAACCAAAATGAGGCAGCCTCTTCAATTCATTGTCTTTTTAATATGCAACACATGGTGCCTCTTAATTATTCTCCTTTCATCCCAGATTCTGACCCTGGTGTTCACCCTTCCTTGACAAAATGTACAAGGGAAGAGCTAAGCTAATAAACAGACAAGATCCTGCCAGAAAGGAGAGGGAGGGAGGAAGTTAACACACTTGTTTGTGTCTGTCTGTCTTTCAGTGAGGCTGCAGCCAGATTCACAGTTGTGTTTGGCTCCATTAAGACAGAGGACACTGCTGAGAACTTAAATGTGTGTGCATGTATGTGTGTGTGCAGCGCAGCAGGGTATGAGCGTGCATCCGTGTGCTCATGCGTGTCTATCAGCATGAGATAGGAAGTCTTGTTGTGTTTAGATAGTCTTTGTCTTTTACAGACTCTTGTCTGGTAAATCAAAGGCACTCTGAGGCTGAGCAGCCGGCTTTAAACTTTTACAGATAACTAGATGGTCCGATCTCATTCATCGGCCCTTCCTCACATTTATTATGGACTGTCTCTAGTTGCTCTGCTGACGCTCAGCATGCCCCAGGTGTGTACTAGGGCATGAGCAGGGTTCTGTGTTTGTGTGCGTGTTTTCTACTCTCTTTGATCTGGGTACAGTGATGGCAGTGTGAGACTGAGTCATGGTAATACAATAAGCCTCTTAGATCAGCACTTTGAAGCAGAGAGAAAGTGGCATCAGCAGTCCTGGTTTCCTGTTTTGTGTGTGTATTCACGGGTGGGTGGCTGTATTTCTGTTTGTGCATAAAGGGAAAAGATAAACCTAATCTTCCCACACAAGTTTCCTTTATTCCGTGAGGTAAAGTGCTTAGTTGTTGTCATTATATCATATTGAATGAAAAAATACAACCTAATTGTGAAAATTCATATGGTACAGCGATAAAGATTGCCATTCTCGTTAGTGTCAGTGATTGTTTATGTCGTACTTTGTGAACCACAGTTCGTTGTATTTTGTTCGACCCCAACAGACTGCAGAACCAAGGGTCAGTTCAATGCCCTGTCATACCACTTTAGAGGACGCCGATCAGTTGAGCACAGCTACAGAGAGGATAGACCAGCCAGCAGTATCCAGGAGAGCAGGTAACACAGCATGGCAATATCACAAACTATATCAGGAAGTTTTGAAATGGTGAACTGCAGGGTCTCTCAACATGCTTTGCCCCAGGGTAACTTTTGCAAATTGAGAGGAGGCCAGGGGCTAGTTAATAAACAAACATTGATAATATTCATCAGTATATATAATATTGAATTGCCTCTTTTCAGCCTTCAACACTTGCTTTCCTCACTTATCTTTTCCAAGAAATAATACCTGTCACAGCAAACCTGCACAGGTCCAGTGTACACAAGAGCATTTCTAGGATTTGAGGACATTTGGGCCCCATCCTGGACCTCTGTCAGAGGATCTGGGAGATCCTCCCCTGGCACTTTTCTTACAAACAATCTCAACTTTAATGCTTTTTTATGCACTGTGGCTTTAATTTACATTTAAAGTACAAAAAAAATTCCTAATGCGAATCAATTTTTGTCGGCGAGCCACCTGGCATCACAGGCCATAGATTAAGTATCACTGAAGCCCTTTTCCCACTGGACAAATTTTTCTGGTAGAAAATGGATATTATATGCAGTATATGTAGTTTATATAGTCTTAGAGAGGCTATAAGGAGGCAATTGTTGTAGAAATGGAACCTCATTTTATGTTTCTTTTTTGCAGCCCAGTGGAGGAAAATGTAGAAAGTCTTTTAAATGTTACTGTGACCTCCAAAAAAAGCACTGAACCTTCAATCAACGACTTCCAAGACTTTGTCTCTGACATGCAGAAGACAATCACTAGTTTACGAAAGCAGGTGAGTGTCTGCCTCTGCACACACACACACGCACACACACGTATCGTCTCTGAACATGCTGCATGCCTGCAAAGTCCATTTACTAAAGCTATGCTGTAGTCTAACACACTGACACAGCCAAAGCCCCATACATACAGACATGTTTCACATTAACATGTCAGCGGTACAGTTAATTCCTCCGGATGGGGCCCAGCATCCTGACTTTGTTTTCTGGTGAGCTGCAGCCTTTTAAACGCAGAACCGATGATTAATAGATAGTCTGGTTTTAAAAGGTGCTGGATTGTTGTGTATATAATAGGGAATGTATTGTACTTAGGAAGTTTGTATTAAGAATGTAATATGGTTCTATATGGCAATATATTTGACTTGATATTGTACTCGTGCAGTATGCACATGCTCATGTACACGTGACTCAACATTTGTAAAATTTGTTGGGGGCCGGGGGGGGCATGTGGCAGAGTTGATGCAACCACAAACAACTGCTGCTCTGAGTAAATCTTTGTATCTTTGTATCTTTGCAGATTAAAAGACTTGAGGCCCGTCTGAGCAAGACTGACTGCACTGATAATGAGGGACGTGAGCGAACAGACGGAGAGCGGTGGAAAAAGGACTCCTGCACCACATGTGAATGCAGAGTATGTTCAACATATAGAAATCAGCATGAAGTGCAAATGGTTTACACACCACACAAACACATGCAGTTCTTAATCCACTCATTTTTTTCACTCGAAGAAGCCGATCATGTTTTTGTATCTCCGTGTGTCTCATTGTGGAAAGGCTGTCCATCACAACCAGTTCTATGTGAGCTGTCTTCCCAGTTTAAATGCCCCACTTTCTCCCTGTCTGGCACTCGAACGAGTGTTTCACCTCCTGCAGCTCCTCTTGGCATTACTCCTCTCCTGGCACCAGTGTCTCCCTGTAGTGTTTGTGTGTGCCGGCCACTTCTCTGCCTTTCATTCTTTATCTCTGACACTTTTGCAGTGCCAACTGTTGGCAGAGGTGATGGCAGCTCCATGCCAAATCTGGCTGCCTCTGATCTTCTTCTCTTTCCCTCCCACTTACCTTTTTTTAGCCATTTCTTCCACTCAGAGTTTATTTTGCTCGCCACATTTGATAACACACCTGTCAGTTTCTCTTTCATGTCTCTCTTCTTCCCCTTGGCTTCCTCAAAACTCTCTTTCCACCTTCCACGCCTTGCTGTAATTGGAGGATTTTTGTTCTAATTGAATTTGGCAGGCAGAAGCACAATGAGGAGGGCTGTCTGGGAAAGAACAGTTTGGTTCAACACATCATGTTGTTGCTCCAAAACAAAGCACCTCATTGTTCTGTTCAGCCGTGTCATAAGCATCTTACTAGAAACTTGTCGAAGGCAAAATGTTTCAGTTTCTGTTCTGTGCCAAACAAAACCACGAGACAGTGCCAGCTCATGACCACACGCTGAAATCACTCATTCACACATTTTACAGTCACATTATGTTCGTCTGTGAAGTGGTTATGTCTCTTTTAGACACCTTTTCTCAACATGCACATAAATGATCTGATTTTTTTTATACTGTTGTAAATTTTTCTTTTCTTTTTATGTATTTGTGTTTTTTTAGTACCTCCTGTACCTTGATACTAGTAGTGCAGCTGCACAGATCACAAACATTTCATCCAGTCTAATCTAATAAGGTATCTGACCTGTTGCCCTTCTTCCCCTCCCCCACTCCCACCCAGGAAACCCAGGTGACCTGCTTTGTGGAGTCATGTCCACCAGCCGAGTGCAAACGGCCAGTCAAGCTAAAAGGCGCCTGCTGCCCGGTGTGCCTTCACCACGCAGACGTTAAGAAGCGGCAAAAAGCAGACACCCGCCACGAATAACCCTCAGGACCCCCCCAGCAAACACACTCTAGTGGCTGAGAGTCACACACTCACACACAGACATCCAGAGAGAGGATGGGACTCCTGAAGGTGCGCCGATCCACAGCCACCGATAGCCTCGATAGACGCAATAGCCTCAGTTCTTGTTTTGTTTCATTTTGTATTCTTATTCGTTGATTGGGGGAGGGGTGATTTTATTTTATTTTTCGGATTGTTGCCCCCACCAGGGCCAGCAGCCTGAGGCTCGGTTTGAAATCCTCTGGCAACCAGCCAGCGATCACTAAACGGATTTATTTCTGAACCCGACGGGTGGAAGGATGGATGAATGGGTGGATTGCAAACACGACGGACAAACCTCTTCTCCTTGCTCGGGGTCCACTGAGGCTTCTGAAGTGTAACAAACAGCCAGTGTGTTTGCTGTCCTGCGACTAACACTTGGTGACAAAACGCAGGGCCACTTGCCGTCGACAAGCAGGAAAGGGAAGTAGATTGAAAGGCGGCAGCCATTTTGTTGTCTAATAAAAGTTTCTCAGGTTAGAGATGCCGAAAACTGGTGCTATTTTCCCCCCCTTTTTTTTTATTAATGATTTAATCACTAAATACAAACCTTCAAAGTATTGTCTTTTGTACGCAAAGCAACCTATATACACTCAGTATATGCCTTTTTATGATAAATCACAATTGAGAGGATGGTTTTCTTCAAACTAAAAGACTTTATGAATAGATTTACTTAATCTTTTAATCCAAGGTGCTTTATACCATGTTATAAGTATGTTTTTCTCCTCCCTTTTTGTATAAAAATGCTTACATATGAAGATAATGTGAAGCCCTAGGAAAATGTTTGTAATGCAAAAGAGATGTCTACTGATTACTGCTCCTTTATCCATGGACAACTTGTTAGTTGACTGACTTATTGTCTCTGCTGGCCTGTCCTGAACTTGAGTGAGGTGGAGCCGTGTAGTGCTCCCCATTGCAGGACACTCAACCCAGCTCTTGCACTGTTGTGCTCCTTTCCAAGTTTCATTTTGCTTTCAGAAAGCAGTGAAAGAATATCCATTTTTACCACTGTCATGTTGTGAACTTTGTCCCAGTATTTTCCTCAGTCTCCGAAAGCCAAATGTATGATTTAGTTATTACTTCTAAAATGGCATAAATAGCACGTGTCTATCTATGAAACTATGTATGAATGTTGTAACGAGGTCAGGACTCAGCCTTTGGTACTGCTCACTCTACCACAGCAGTATTCTCCTTCTGGCCTGCTCGCAGATTTTTTATTCATGTCTAGTCTTTAGTCCACAGACTGAACACAATTGAAGGACTGCTACCATAACTGTTGCTGTGGTGGACCTGCCGCTCTCTAGGTCCAGTTTAGACAAGGACACGCTTGCATGCATTCCTTTGTCAAGCTTCCACTTTAACTCCACCTTTTCCCTTTTTTTTTTTTCCTCGTGTGTTCAGTGTTTGGATATTTCCCCCCGTGAGGACCGTCTTCAGTGTTGATACAGGTCAGGAATGCTCGTCCTGCTCATGTTTCTTTGCCATGTTGAAGATTTTGAGACCGGGCTGACGTCATTCGGCAGAGCATGTGTGGAGCGCAGGCTTCTCCAGCGCTCTGACCCTCATTCCGCTGTAATGGAAGCCATATGAGAGGGGAAGCGAGGGTAATGTTGGGGGAGGGGTGCTGATGATAGGGATACAGTGTCAATCACACCAAGTCTCCACCATGTTGCTATTGTGAGAGTTATTCCACTGACCCCTGTCAGCTGGCCCGACACATGTACTGTATTTAGACCCCCTATTGTACCCCATGCACTGGCTCGCTTAGTGTAACATAAGTCACGTTTTTGTTTTCCTGTTTTGCTTTGCTCCTAATTATGGTGAAGCGGCTGCAGCTGCAGTGTTCCTTTCCATTGTTTTCTTTATGTGGTAACGTCCTGAGCAAGCATCTGTCACTAAACAGAAATAATACTCTCCGGAATGTTCCATCCAGGATTCCAGATGGATTACTGGGCTGGCAGTAGCACTGGTAAATTGGTATCATATCATATGTTTAAATATACTGGACAGGTTTGTACATCGAACTGTTTACATCCGTATTTTTGTCTCCATTACTTTCTGACTGTGGCTCTTCCAACAAGACCTATATGTTCACATACTATTCATGTGTGTGTGCACATTTTAATGCATTTAGAATTTTGATATATTTTCATGAACTGTGTGTATGAATGAGTGTGTGTGTCAGTCTCAATAACAGACTAAATGTATTTTGGCAAGTGTCCCAAGGTTTGGCTGTCAAAGCACTGTGAGCTCTCTTCGTTACCAGTCTTCACATTCATATATCTATTGTATTAGTTCATTTTTATTTTCTATTTTCATCATAGTTCCCTATCTTTCACCCCCCCAAAAACTCCCAAGTGTCAATGGAATGCACTGCTCCGCAAGACTGAACATGCTTTACCTACACTGTCCCCTAAACAGTGGTCAATGTGGATATATTAGTACCTATCATGACATTTGTATTGTACGTTTGCCAAAGAATGGTTTGCACTGTAATGTATGCCTCTCGACAGTAATAATAAATAAATAAGCCACATCTGAATTAGTCATACATGTTGGTGCCTGTTCTTTTCCAGCTTCTGTGCTTGGCAGCACAACTGAACAAAAGATGAGCTCACTGTAAAGATGTGACCTGTCATCAGCTCATTGATGCTCTGACATGTGGGGACATTTTGATTTTGTTTATAACAAAACATTTTGCACTGATCATCTAATCCAGCCTAAAACCACGCAGTTTTGTTAAATTGGTTGTCTGTGCGTCATGCTGGTCATTAAAGGACCTTTATATGATATTCAGAGCATTAATTTAACAGCAAACCACTGTGTTTGCTATGTTAAAATATAGTGGAGTAATTGTGTCTTGACAAAGAATGAAGTCACGCTCTGTGTATGTGTTGTAATTCGAGTTTATCTGTTTGTGGTTGCATGTGCATGTGAGTCCCGCCTGAATCCCAGTGGCTAGCACATCGCTGCTGCTCTGTACTGCATTCATGCAGCGGTTACTGCTGATATTAGGACACCGTCCAGTTTCTCTCTGGTTAATGTTGTTAGGTCTGTCAGGGTAGCGCTGTTGCCATTATTAGCAATGTTTGCAATGCTAGCACCGCTGGCTGTTTGATGCAAGCTCAGCTACCTCCATGTTGAGAGCCGTGTGTAGACAACCTCTGAATCATACATAACCCTCTGAATATGGTGTACAGCTCCTTCAGCATGGGCACTCAATGAAGTCTATGGAGCTGATCAGCTAATATAGCATTTTGTATTTGACTCACATCTACTTTCTTAGTAGTTCCTTCTCTTCCTAAAGTGCCTTAATACTTCCATTAACAGACTTGATCATACTTCCTACAGTAACTTCTGGTTATCTTTTTTTGGCAGTATTTGAGGCATTGCAATAGTGAGACTAGTAAATGCAAACACAACACTACTCAGGTGACAATGGTACACATACCAGCTAAACATCAGAACATAAGAATTGTCATTATGAGCATGTTAGTGTACTAACGTTAGCATTTAGTTCAAAGCCATTTTCTGCCTAAGTACAGCCTCACAGAGCTGCTATCATGACTGTAGAGCAGACTGTTGTTCCCCTTTGTATGCTTCTCTGCTCTTTCGACATGAGAGACAACACTATCTAAAGCAAGTGTATCCAAACAAAAGGCAGCTGTGTGGTGTTTGAGGAAAGATATTTGCAAAGTGAGTAATATTAGAAGCCTGAGAACTTTAACCATGTGAAGATAAACCTCAGACTGTTGCTCACATGTTGTCTGGCAAACAAACCCACAAAGGTTTTTAAACCTGTGCTTTGTGGCTAATTATGCTCAGCTCTGGAATAACTTACTTTCAGATACTAAATTATTAGTGTATTTGTGTTGAAGAGTATACTCATTATGTCTACACAATGTTAGAAAAAGTCTAATTATTGTTACTGACTTTTAAAATACATGTAAACATCTTAGTCTGATTCAAATTGCAGTGGAATTTCTCTAAGTCAGCCTAACACACCTAAATAATGCAGTTTACTCTTTTGTGTATACACCTCAATCGGACCAGAACTGGCCTAGGTCTTCTGAGCATGCTCCATAGTCCCTACACCAGACTTTGACCCAGAAGTCAAATGACATAAATTTGTAGAAGAAAACCTGGAGAAACAAAAGAAGAAGAACAAGGGAAGAAAACAAAACAAGACAAAGGTACCAAGTAAAGGATAGAGTACGTACGAAACGTACAGCGCTCAAAATTGTTATCTATATTTTCAACCCCTTTGCTGCTCGCTAACTTGTTTGGTATGCGACGTAATATGTCAACCGGAAGTAGGTCCAATAGCAACTAGCTAAAAGAGAATCACCAGCTACCATGACGGAGTCAGACATACTTCCATTAATAAACTGATTCTCCCCTGATGCTTGCTGCTCCGACAAGGACAGTAGCGCAGTTTAATGGTCTAATCAAGCTATAATGGTAGCTTGGTTCAACTGTGCATGTAAACATACTGACCGACCCGGACATTGTGTCAAAAGTAAGCATTTCGTCTTACCTCTGCTTCCACTAATCTCCATCTCCTTGCTTTCTGTCCTCGATCCATGTCCCTCCTTCAGTCCTCCATACTTGTCCCTGTAGACTCAGCAGCCGGTGCAGTGAGTGGACCGAGGCTCTGGAAAGAAAACTGGACCAGGAAATGAGGTTTCCAGTGGCTGCCCAGATAAAAGCGCCTTCATCTTCAAGCCAGGCAGGGAAAGACATTATCACCCTGACAACAAGGGACCTACCTTACTTCGAGCAAAAGGTCTGTTCCTGGGAGATACAAACATGAATACACACACATGCATGCACTTCCTGGTATCTGCTGCTCACTTCCCAGCTTTTGTTTGAATGAAAAATCCTCTGTTTACTTTGGAAAGAGAAGGACAGTCTGATTATGTAAGTAAGAAAGAGCTGTATGTGTCTGAAACTGAATGTGGGTAGACAATACGACACAGACAGCCGTCAGAAAAACACGAATCAGAGCACAAAATCAGCTGTATTCACCTGAGACGCCCCAATCTGAATCTCCATCCAGATACTTTTCAGATCTTGAAGCAGACAAGAGACAAGAGGCAGAGGAATTGCGGCTTTCAGGGTTTGGACAGGACACAAGCCTGCAGCTGCACAAGCCTGGCTACCCAGCAAGCCTCTCGCTTCCCACTCATCACATACTGGAATTTCATTTAGGCAATTGGCTCTCAGCGTTGCACCTCTCACTGGCCAAGGTGGGGAATTCTTTCCCCTCGCTAGTGGAACGTCATTCTCATTTCCAGAGCGAGGCGGATGAAAGGGAGAGAAGTGGCGTCCCGCTGGGGGAAAATAGGTTTTGCATCCCGGGACTCAAAGGACTGCAGCGACGGCTTGTCACCCCCAGTGGGTGGGAAATGTCATGAGATGGCTTCCCGCTAGTGTTTTTGGCTCTGACACACAAGCCCACTGAGTTTATAGTGCAGGTGTTTGCACAGGCAGTTACTGTATGTGTTAAACTGTTTGTGAAGTGTCTCACCTGATGGGATCACAAGGGATGCACTCCACTGGCAAACTCTGGTGTATTTTTGCACATAATATTTTGAGTTGCTCTGTCTTTACTTTGTGCCATTTATTTGTTAGAGAAAGTGGAGCTTGAATGTAAACTTTGTCCCAATGGTGGATCAAGAGGACAGCTCAATGACTGTCCTAATTCTAGAGTCCTGTGCTTGTTTGGAGAATTTTATTGTCTTTTTGCCCATTGTTTTGCATTTTTCGTCGACAAAAGTACTCTCTTGGTTCACTCTCTGCTGCTCTCATCAACCTCATTTCTTCCTGTTTTTGGCGAAAAGATAAAACTTTACAGTTTGTCTCACAAAAGTTATGAGAACTTTTGTGCTCAGTACTTTCCAAACAGCCTTTTCTGCTGGGAAACTAGACTTAAAGTGAAACTTATCTATGCTCTCATCAAAGCCAGACTTCTTTGACAAAAACAGTTTTACCTGTTTGAACATGGGAGCTGCTGGTTTACCATTGCCTCGATACTGTGCGATTTTGGCGTTTTTTAAGGGGTTATTTCAAAGTCAGCAAGGCAATAAACAAACTACAGATTGAGGCAAAGGTAGACCAGCAGCTTCTATGGTAAGCAAATTAAAATCACTGTTTTTGTCAACAGAATGGCTTTGAAGAGAACATAGATAGGCTACACAAGTTTCAGTTGAGTTTGCCGTTGGAAAGGGCTGTCTGTTTGAGAAGTACCGAGTTGCTTTTGATGATGTTTTTGTACTGTTTTGCTCTCGTCAAATGTGGACCCCTTTTACACCATTTTGTCAAAAGTTTTCTCGATTTTTGGATTCCTAACATAACTAGGTTTTTCTACACAGATGGTCATTTGGGGGATAAAGTGCTCATACAGTAGCAATTTGCTCTGGTGTTATGGGCTGGTACCTGTATTTACTGGCAATGTTGCTGTGATTGACATGTTTGATTCCTGATTTGTGCACTCATCTAGGCCTACAGCTACAGTATCTGCCGTGTGGTTTAGTCATTAACAGTAAGTCCATGTGAAATAGGCTACAGTAAGTGTGTGTATGTGTGTGTGTGAATTTATCAGTTTGTTTCAGCACTTTCACGCTTGTGTTCCTTCTTCCTCTTCAGTTCCTGATGTCATTCTCAGCTTTTGTTGTTTCCAAATCCCAACGTATAAGTTACACTAATTTGATTTACGGATGTAACACAGCGCCAAATTGAGTGCTACGTTTGACCCCTCTCCCCCGTAGGGAACACTCTCCCCCATATGAACATACCAAACTCCTTTCCCAGGTCTATTAACTGTAATTGCCAAAGCAGAATAGATCCGGTCGCTGAAATTTAGACAAAACAGGTCAACAGATAAGTTATCTTCTATGTCAACCAGTGCAGATATAATCATGTTGGATATGCGTGTTTGTGTGTGGGAGCTGGGCAGTGGGTTGAGAAGAACATACAGTTCCTGCGAAGTAATTGTTACTGATAGAAAGCCAAGCTAATCTCATGTGAGGACTGGCTGAGCGCCTCGCTGGCAGATGACTGACTGGCAGATGGGATGACTCAGTGCGTGACCAACTGACTGGCCGACTGATAGGCTCAGTGGTTGATTTGCCTGCATTCCTCAGTGGACACCAGCAGGGTACAGTCTGACCCAGCGTGATAATCCCCTTGCTGCCAGGACCCCTAATCAGCTCTCCTCGAGACCTGAAGTGGGCAAGCTAATAGGGGAAGCCAACCTGACACACTGAAGGAATGTATGTTCACACGCACACAATCACAAACTGCGGCGCCAACAAAAGCTATCTGTCTGCAAAACATCTACATCTCACTAAATGAAAGATATCTTGGACAAGATATATTAACTTGGCTGGCTTTTTCCTCCCAGAGGTTGGGAAATTTTACTTTGAGGTGTGTGAAACGGGCATTAAATAATAAAAACTGCCAAGAGACAATTGGATGCTTTCTGCAACTATATCAAAACATGTACACAAAGATTTTCATTGTGGGAATTCACCCGATGTTACACATCTCTGAGGAGAGAAGAGTCACAACGCCGGCTGTGAGCCAAAGGGGAACTCCTTTCTGTTGTGAAATAAAAGATACAAAATAAAATGAATGCTGAGGAATGCTTTGTGCTTCTGTTATGGTTGTATAGCCTTGTTGCTCCAACACTTCTCATCCCAAGTCAGCATATATTGCCACTTTGCAGTGGACTTCTGTGTCTATATGTTATGCTCTAGGTATCCTTTCGCGTCTGCTGTTTACATTCTGGAATGCCACTACCGATGCCAGGATGTCAGCAAAAGCACATGATGGGATTATGCTATAAAAGTACATAGTTATGTTTAGGCAACAAAAGAACATGGCAACCAGCTCCAGGACTAGGCACCAACATCATGGATGGTTAGGTTTAGGCAAAGAGGGCATATCGAAAGTTGTAGAAAAAAAACATAAAATTCAGATGAGAAGAAAACACTGATTTTCTTATTGAAAGTCCAGGGTTATTCAACCCATCCACAACCCCTCATGCATACCCTATAGAGACCTTTGTGCTCCTTATATTATGATTACCGGCAGCATATCAACGTGATGCTGTCCAGCCAAGTGTCATGCAGCCATGACAGGTTCCATCTGTGCACGTTATTAACTGATGCTCTGTGTTCACATATCATGTTGCCACGGCAGGTGCCATCTAGCCGTCCAGTGGCATCTCATACAGGTGTGAAAGCGGCTTTTAGCATCAGGATCTAACACTGAAATTGCTGCAAAAGTGGCAGTATTTGACGACTTCATAATGAGAACGGGCTGGAAGCTCACATCGTGTGGTATTGCAGGATGTTCTGTTGTCGAGCAGATTTTGAATTATATCCAGAGGAGTTAACCATTTAACATACCCTCATACAACAGTTCATATAATATTCTGCAAATTAACACCCAATGATTGACAGTCTGTCCTTAAGGTAAAGTTACGTAATTTACATACAATTACTGAGGTTAGGTTTAGTATAATAAACTTGGTGAGCACGTACCTTAAAATAGCTTAAAGTTTCTATGGTTCCAAACACCACTCTCATATACAAAGTCCTGTGTTTTGTGACCCGTCTATTGCCCCAACCTGCCTCTTTATTTGGCTGCTTGGGACCGCTTCCTCATGTACTGCCATCAGGGCATTCATCATGTGATCATAGCCATCCAAAATACTTGGGTTATGCACAAATTACTTGGGATGTATACAAATTTTGGTGCATGACTTTTTTGTAGGAAAACGTATGAAAGTGCACAAGAACAGCCCAAGCAGTTGAACACTTATGTATATGTTTTGCAACAGATAAACTTCTTCCCAAGTGAGCAGTTACTAGTCTGATATCAGACAGAATGGGTAACTTAGAATTTGTTTCCATCCGTTTGAACATTTTGTCCACTCTTTTCTGCAATTCCCTTGGAGAGTCATGGTTGGATAGTCATGCCAACATAGGCTACTAGTTTTGCCTGCGTTAAAAGGGTGTAGCGGAGCAAAGTAAGATAAACTACAATGTTGGTCAATATTCAGAAAACTTATCAATTCAACAGCATAGCACCTTAAACATGTCCTAATCTTGATGTGGACCAACTTCTATCAAACTTATGTCTCCTGCTTCTGATGTAAATGAAGGACTTCCAGTGGTTTAACAGGGGTTAACGTAATGGACTGTGATTAACAGGGTTTAACAGGGTTAAGTTTACTTTGACAGTACATTCACACTTCATTACAGATTCAATAGCACAGCAAAGGGGAGAAGATCAGCAAACTTGTCTGTCATGGAAGGTTTGACCCTGCTCTTAAGCAGGAGCATACCATTGCGATTACCTCCTGCTGTTAAGATGTTGTGGAAATATAAATGAGCGCAGTTTGCTACGATGCAGTATACCATTGGAAGAAGACAAATGCAGTATGAGAGAATAGACTAGAGGACAGATTTTATTTCTTTCTTTGTTTTCTGTTGGGTCAAACTTTCATGCCAAGCTTGTTACGGCTCAGAGAGTCACACTGTGCCAACAAGGAAAACAGACAGAAAGTCACTGTCAAGCAATGATGGATGAATGAACTGTTTAACTGTGTCTGCGAAAGGCAACACACGTCCAAATATACTCTACTCCTCCAGGTTATTGCACTCTAGCCTCATGCATGCATGTAGCATTTCCAACCCAGCCCATGTCCTCCAAACCAAGCAGCAAATAAGTCTGGTTTGATTATATCATCACGAAAAACAACATTGTCTGATGTTTTCCACTCTGGAACAAAGGTGGGGAGTCCGGACGAGTCACACAATTGAACTATTTGCCATTGTTCTCCAACATCTGGTGAAGGTCTTGTTATCTACAAACAAAGGTACTCACAATAAATGCACACAAAGAGATGAACAAAAACACATTTAGCGCATTAATCTCGGCCCAGGCTGAATTACTGAATTAACTATGAAGGATCTACCAAGTAAATATATTACGCTGCTACAATAAAACCCCTCAGCAGTGATGACTCCTGGGAGAATGAATCACAAACTAATTGCAGTATAGAAGTCAAAGGAGTGACTTCATTGTCAAATACCAGATGTTTAGATGAACATATTCAAGTGTGGTTAAAAAAAAAGTACCCCTCATGGAAAGTGTTCCTCAAAGGAGAACCTCGTTTAGTCACTGCGGCGCCAAACATGGCACACAGCGCTACCTTGTTTTAGCATGTTCCTAACATGTGTGACTGACGGAGGGTGATCTGGAATGAGCCTGAGGCTAAAGGGTCTCTAAATCACCACAGTAAAATGATCTTTTAGAATTTGTTGTTTCTCTGAAGATATATGGAGGGTCATTTATCACCTCATGCAATAATTCCTGACCTGAGGTGACTGGTTCATGTCAACAGAGAGGGCGTCGATGTGAGAAATGTCAACGAGTTATCTTCTCATGTAACCTCCAAAATCATCGCCAAAGTGATCGTGCACATTTCACTACCCATTGTCTACAGGGATTAAAACATTCTTTGACTGCCACTTTCAGTATCAAACCCACAATGAATCATTAACTAACTGTGCAGTTCCCCTCAGCTCTGGAGCATTTCAGTGTCTTTCAGCTCATTGTTTTGGTTGTAAGGCCCTGAACTTGCTTGCAGTGTTTTTAGTGTCACTGCTACAAAAATGGCTGAACACGTCCCAAACTATTTGTTTAAAAATACCTGCTTTTTCCACCACATAAAAATCTGGACATGTCCTGAAGTCTTAATAAAAAACACCCACTTTTTTCGCTACAAAAATAGAAGGACATGTCCGAAACGTTCTTTAATAAAGGCCCACTTATTTATTACAAAAAATGTCTTGGCATGTACCAAAGTCTTGTCAAAAGGAGGTTAACAAAAAATTAACAAAAGAATACAGAAAATGTTCCAGAAAGCTGTGTTTTTAATTAGTATAATTTTTTTTTTTTTTTTTTTTTTTTTTTAAAGAAAGTTAATTTTCAGCATATAGTTCTGGTCATTTTCCCGTTTTTTATTTGTTGCTTTTTTGTTTGTATTTTCTTTCTTTTTTTTGTTTTTCAGGTAGTTTTCTTGTAACTTTTTTACTAATATCTTGGTAAGTTTTTGGACTTCTCTTGTAAAGTTGCTCATTGCCTTTCTGCCATGTCAAAGAAATCAAACCAATCTGCTCATTTCAAAGGAACTCAGAACTGTAGTTAAAAAACACACCTGTTTTTGGTGATCTTGAACATGCTGTCTGCTGCTTGGCTGGTAAGAAACTCAGCTCATATACATGTAATCTAAACTACCTCATACATATATAATGTACATTTGTTTTACAGAAATGTACAATGCCAGTATTTTACTCTGGCGACTGGACCATGCACACACACACACACACGCACACACAGATGATTTTTACAAATGCTTTCTTATTGATCTCCGCTCAGGTTGAAGGTGGAGTGAGGAAGATGTCTATCAAACACTCTGCCCACTCCTGAAAAGAGCTCTACTCCTCCAAAACAAGTGAAATCACCTGTGTGGGTGTACTGCTACGCACAGGGCCTTCAAGTAGTGCAACATCTGGGGAAACTGGTGGCTAGACCCAAAAGCAGACACGTGGGAGTAAAACGCAGTAAAGTTGATTTTACAGGCTTGAGTCCACAACAGGCAGGTGGGATCAGAAGCAGGTAAACAGGTAACAGGCTCAGAGGAACAGCTGGGCACCAACACTAAACTAACAGGCAAGCAGCAGCTGTTAGTGATTGCTGATGAGGAGCAGCTGGGTGAGCAGGTGACGGAGTCTGTAGGAACCTGCAGCAACCTCATGGCAGCAACCAGAAAGGTGAGGAACCACAGAATCTGGAATATTCCACAAAACACTTGTGGAAAAAACATCTGCACACCTTTTTGCACATTTTATAAGTCTAGTTTTGCTTCATTTGACATTTGTATCATAGTTTCTTTCCCAGTTCATCATCAGTGGAGCAGCTCCAAACTTTAACCCCATGACATCATTAATTTGAGTTTTAGCATTTGAGAGAGTTGATTATGTTTTACTAATATTTGCGAATTGTCTTAGACCATAGAAATAACGTATGAATTTTGAAAAAGGTTGAAGTACCCCTTTAGTGTTATTACTTATACCTGTTCACCACATACTCTGGCATTTTAACACCAATGCATGAAAAATTGTGCAATATTATGGCATCCATGTTTCTGAAATCTTCAGTGAGCTGCGAAAGAGGCACACGTGCACAAACACATCATGTGTTGACTGATTTCGATATTTGTCTTTATCTGTTATTGCTGCAAACACCTATGAAAGGAGCATCTGCACAGGCAAGTCACAAGACAGGTCAGGTGGTGTGTAGAGACAGTCTGCTCACTGAGGACACCCAGTGGACAGGTGCTGTGGCAACCGACCTGAGAAACATATGGCTCGTCCTACACGTGTTCTCTTGTGTCCAGATGAATCCAGACTGCGCCTGCATCCAGCTGAGTTTAACTGCAGTTCACATCTGGCATTCAAATGTTTCTAAAATGGGTCTCGAGTGAAATATCAATTTGATTGACTGATTTATATTGCGTAATGTCAGTGCTGGAATTCCATACAGTTAAGCTCTGTGACCAGCTGGCTCCAGGTTAGCAACGCCACACATATTCCAAATGCACAAGAGACTGAAATCCCAAAAAATGATCCTGAGCTGGGGTATGGTATATAAAGTATAGCTGGGAGTGTGTGATGTAAGAGCGAGTGAGTGTGTGGAGCTAAAGTAAGAGAAGAGAAGCCTCCAGTGCAGATGTGCAGGTTTAAACACCAACAAAAGAGGAAAGCAAGCAAACAAAGTGGGAGGGTTGTCAAACTGAGACATAAAGGAAATAGTAGTTAAACTAAGAAGGACTTCATTTGTAAAATAAATCACTTGGAACATGAAGAGGATAAATGCTGGTGCATCATCCATCATGTGAAATCAGTGATTAAACAAAGCTTACTGAGGACATCCAGTGGATGAAAAAGGACAAACTGTACCCCTTCAGCTGCTTTTATGTAACAGGGGGCAGTCATATTTCTCCTGGTCACTAATAAGTGTGTACTATCCAATGAGTACCCTGTGCTTTAACTGATAAGGAGATATTAGATATTAACAGCCATGTCAGCACCATGCAGCTCCTCGTGTGGTTAACCATACACAGTTTTGCATATTGCATTTGTGTATTTATCTTTTCTAGTAAAGGTGTCAATATATTATTTTATATTGTACAGTATCAGTGCTGTGATAAACAACAGCTGGCTGTTTGCATTAAATGTTTTAATGCAAACTTTAGAAAATGTCAAACAGCTGTCAGTTCATGGTTACTGAATTAGACAAGGCAGGGTATTGATGTAGCACATTTCAGCAACAAGACAATTTTAAAAGTGCTTTACATAAAATATCAGAACTATTGAGACAAATGTTCTAAAAAGACAAAATGCAATTAAAAAACTGCAATTAAAACAGTCACAGAGCTAGAATAGAAAATGAAAACAAGATACATGTAGAAAAAAATAGTAGTAGTCATAGCAGAAGTGGTAGTAGTGTTGGTGGTATTTTTATTTATTATTGTTATTATTACTATTATCATTACTTATTCTTCTTATTGCTTTTATGATGTATTAGTCTTGCAAATAGTGCAGTAACACAGCTGTTTCTGATATGTGAAGAAGGCGAGTTTGGTTTACATGTATGACACACAGTCTCGAAAGAAAATCCAAGCTCTTTTCAAAATGCCTTCATCATCAGCATCACCTCAGCTTCTCACCTTCTTCTCAGTGTTTGTAATGCTCCTAAAATATTTCCTTTGTATACAGTTTTGTTTCTATAGCTCAAAATCTCAAATTTGTCTTTAAACCATCAAAAGAGGAATTAATAGTAAAAAAAAATCAGGAAGTGTATTTTCAGACATAAAAGAGGTGTTGTGTATATGTAGTCATAAGTAGAATTACAATATGGAGAAGCTATACTACATTAGCAGTAAATGTCTTTTTAGTAAATGCCCTAGTAAACCGAAATCAGTCACTGATTGTGTTTATATGTACATGAATAACCTGTTTATGATCTAGTTTTTGGTTGTTGGTTTGTTTTTTTGGTTTTTTGTATGGTTTTAGCATGTAAACACTATATGCCGAATAACCAGGATAGGCCTTATAAAATATGTTATTCATGTCCATGTAACCACACTCCCTGTTTGACATGATTCTCACTTCAGGAGCTTTCAAGACATGCTGTCAAACTATCTGGCTGCACTAACAGCTTTTAAATTCTGCATCGAATGTTATCAGCCCATTAAATGGTTGTTATCAGTTTTCATTTGAGGTTCTGCTTTGTTACGTTACGTGCTGTTGTTAATGTGCACTTGATTGGGTTCTATTAGGACCTCTGCTACATTTCTGTCTGTAGTCTGTGCCTCAGATGGCAGGCACTTCTCTGTTGTCCCACTTTGACTGCTTCTGCTTACAAAACTCTGAAACTTTTACCCCTTGACTCTGGAAACTTGTGGTAGCATTTGCCAGACAATGACGTCTGTTCTGACCCAACTACAGGAAACAACAGTCATGGGTACAGGGAGATAGGTTTTGAAATTTGTCTTTCCCCACAAAGAAAACAATTCCAAAAAGTGCAGCTTTAGATAAAAATGAAAGCAAATTTGTTATTTTCTATGTATTCTTAAAATGCTTAAAATGCTTTTTTTTTTTGTTTGTATGTTTCAGACATCACCTGCTGAATATGTGAGACAACAGCGTTTCCAAGAGAGGACCGGAGGTTAACAAGCAGATGTTTACACAGCTTAAGCTCAGTTGTGTCTATGTAAGTATAAAATTCTGTCACATTTAAGTTTTACTTTGTAGGTGTTATTATTTTTGCTTTAATTGTGCTTATGAACCCTCTCACCATCTGAGCAAAGTTTTTACAAAGTGTGTTATATGTGCCATAGTCATCCAGTATCAGGTATCCTAAAGGAAAACATCACCCCAACATGATCATTTATATGTCAGTTACTCACCCTGTGTTACACTGAATTTGTGGAGGAAAATTTGTCTCCCTTGTATGCCTACAAAAGAAGGATCCAAAATCTAAGACAGTTTCTAATGAAGTTAAATAAAAAGGGTCCATGTTTAACAACAGCTAAATTATATTAAAACTTTAACATACTTCCCAAATTGACAGCCCTTTCCATTGGAGATCTGCACTAATAGCGACAGTTTTATATATATATATACATATATATATATATAACAGTAGATATATAGTTATCAGATATCTAGGTTTTATATATGCATGTATATATAACTGTGTGTGTGTGCGTTTAATGACTCAAAACCTATTTTTCAAAACATGTTGTGATTGAAAGTTTGTATTGATAGTATAATTTAAAAAAACAAACACTAACAATTATTTATTAAATGCCTCATTTATTATTGGACTTGGATTTCCAATTTAATTTTGGATAGAACTGGAAAGAAATGTTTATTTTTTATAGGCCGTGTTTATTCAGAAAGTGTGACAGAAAAATACAATCAGACATGCAATATATAAGAACTCATTATAACAATATGAGTAAGTACTGTATATGGTTCTGGAAAATATGAAGGGATTAGCAATATACAGAGGTGGTGACATTCTTATCTTGCATGCATAGAAATACATGGAACAAAGAGGGTTTTTTTACAGTATGGTGAGAAAAATACAACAAAATATCCGAATGAAACTGACTGTCAATCTGTGCCTTTTCGAGCAGTGTGGAAAATAAGACTTCTACAATATCACAGAATATCAAATTGAAGCACAGCTACTTTCACTTCTGCTTATGTACAGCAAGAGCAAAGTAAGAGTTTAGGAAAGTAAGAAGCTGTTTGATCACTGGCATTGCTAATAACGCCCTGTAGAAGGTTTGTACCACTACAGTGTCATGCACTGAATGATGTCATGTTGTTGCAGCCATCTGAAGACACGCGGCCTGAGATGCAAACATCAGACGTGGCGCGTGACGTGCGAGCATTGTAGATGTACTTTTTGCTAAAGCACCACAAGTCCCTCATTATCTGCTGAAAGTGGCTCCTGAACTTCACCCCGATGAAGGCATAGAGGATGGGATTGAGGCAGCAGTGGAGGTAAGCTACGCTCCTGGAAATGGCCAGCACTTGGAGTTTCATCCTTTCCACCTTACAGCTCCTCTCTTTAAAAAGCGACAGAGTGTGGCTCAGCAGAGTGACATTGTAGGGGAGGTGACAAACGATAAAAACCACGACAACTGCCAAAATCACTCGCACGGCCTTGTGCCTCTGGCTGCTCTGCGCTCTCAGCAGCGTGCACACAATGCTGGAGTAGCAGAACACCATCACCGACAGAGGCAGCAGGAAGCCGACAGCCATCTGAAGGCTGGGAACCACCACCTTCATCAGCTTTGCAGTTTGGTTCTTGCTGAAAGACAGCTGACACATCACAGTGACAGTTTCAGCCCCCAGAGTCTGCTCCTCAAAGCGCTCGGTGTAGAGGAGTGTGGGTAGTGTTAAAGCCACTGCAAACACCCAAACAGCTGAGCAGATAAGGCGGCTGTAGGTCAGAGCGTGCGTGCGCGCACCGAAAGATCTCCTGGCCTGGACTATAGCGACGTAACGGTCACCACTAATGCACGCGAGCAGTAGCATGCCGCTGTAGAGGTTGATACTGTAGGCTGACCTCAGCATCTTGCACGCCACGGCACCCATTGACCAACTGTGCTGCTCGTTGTAGATGATAAACGGCAGAGCGATCACAAAGATGAGGTCTGCAACAGCTACGTTGTAGAGATAGACGTCAGTCATCGTTTTGGTTCTCTTGTAGAATATGTAGGTGACAATCACAAGAGCGTTGCCGATCAGGCCAAAGGCGCAGATGATGGAGTGGATGTATGTTTGGGTGATAACCTCCATGGGGTCAGGGTCGAGGTTGCACAGCCCATTCTCTATGTAATCGTCTGTAGTCTGACTGTAGTCATAATCTAGAGTAGAAGATTCCATTTTTTTAACCTGGAGAAGAAAAGATGTACAACAAAAAGGAAATAATTAGCAAAATAGAACAAAAAGTCGAACATTTCTATGAGGATCTGTACCTCAGCATCACATTTTATAAGGCCTACTTTTTAAAGAGAAGTGGTGGAGTGTAACTACAGTAAGTAGATTTACTCAAGCAGTACAGTTTTGAGCTAAATTTACTTGTGGATTTTTATTTCACACTACATGCAATACTACTTCATGTTTCT
This sequence comes from Plectropomus leopardus, assembly GCF_008729295.1. Classification (NCBI taxonomy): domain Eukaryota; kingdom Metazoa; phylum Chordata; class Actinopteri; order Perciformes; family Serranidae; genus Plectropomus; species Plectropomus leopardus. Next base: position 24,903,724 of record NC_056476.1, on the reverse strand, counting down.
GCTCCACCACATTTCAGAAGGAAGTATTGTACTTTGTAGGCCATTTGTTTTCAAAGTTTATTCACCTATTAGGACATTACAGATCTTACAGGCTATAATGCAGTACTTTACAATTGAAAGCCCATCTTTGGACATTTACCAAAACAAAAACAACAAAAACAAAAAAAAAAAATGCTGAAACCCCAGTGGTTCACCATGGCATATGGCCATAAACACTATGACTTATATATAACTTTTTATGACCTGCTATACTTGAGTTTTTTCAGTACCTTAGTTTGTCTTTTATGATACACTTACACTTTACAAAACTCTAACAATCAGCAATGATGCAGCCCACATGAAACTCGTAATAAACTTATTTAAAAATTGATAATAAATTGAAGTAATGAAATTTCGAGACAGCACAGTGTTTGACACTGATGTACTCACAGCAGTCGACAATGGCCACTTGCACAAACCACAGAACTGCATTACTCTGTAATACTACCAGTAGTAACAGTAATAATGGCAATGTATTAAGTTTATTTATGATTATAACGATTATTTCCATGGAGCATGGTTGCCTGTCATAGCATAGTAATTTTTATTTATATATTTTTTGAATAATTATACTGGGGGGGCATATTTGAATATTGGAGAGATGTGTCTCCTACTCGCTTATGGAGCAGTTTTACACTATTGTACTTTTTTTTTTAATAAAGTAAAAGACGTGAATACTCGCCCCACTACCAATAAATAGATTTTATTCTTATTCTCAAACAAATCAGTTATGGGTTCTGACTTATTACCATTTTAAGAAAATTTTCAGATAAAAAGCGCTCCCATCAAATATCTAGCACATCATTCTGATAATTCTGATAGCAGTGCGTGCCCTGCATGAACTGGGTGAAAGTCACATCACAGCCTTTTGTGTGTTTACAGGATAAAAGTCAACGCTCTAGTTCAGCTCTTCCTTTCGGGTGCAAATGACCCAATTTCAGCCCCATTAGACATTAAGTGAATGCGCGTAAAGGTAGGCTGCAGGTGGCTGCACTTTGCGCTTTGTCTGATTGCAGAAGTTGATAAGATCTTTATCATCAAGGATCTCAGATGCATCACTAAGAATCAGCTCATGAGTAGAAAGGTCAGCGATATGTAAGGGGCTCAGGAAACACCAGCAAAGCATGCTGTCATTCTGAGAATGAATAAGACAGTGATCAAAGTGTTTCTCTGCGTGACACGAGAACATTAGATTCTTTTGATATATATTTTTTTCTGTTTGAACTGATTAACTTTAAATTTACACGAACAATGCAGCACAATGATAAACACAGGCAGAGATGTAAGGTAGCAACGACGGGCTCCGCTCCGGGGTAATGTTGTCGTATTTAGATAGGTAAGTTTATCATCCATGTTAGTTTACACCTCAAACAAGAGAAACACTGACAGAGGACTCATGCATAACAGACGGCAAACACCGGGTACTATTTCACTAAAACTGAACAAAAAAATTGAAAGTAATTGTGAAAACTATTTTAGTTAACCAAAATAAAAATGAAAAATAGATTTTAGATTAAAAAGCCAAACTGAAACAATATATAATAATCGAATTATATATATTGTAGAAATCAAGTTCAGATTGAAATGATAAAATAGAAATAAAGAATATATGTGTATATATATATATATATATATATATATATATATATATATATATATATATATATATAAATGAAAGAATATTTAATTTTTTTTATGTTCCCCAATTTTAAGTTTCTTCCAATTTGGTCAAATTTGTCAAAAGAATAAGCATTAGGAGGCACTGATGCATATTTTTAGGTTGTGGAGACGTACGTATGTACGTTGCCTTCCCAAAGTTTGTTGTTGTTTGTTATGTAACTATTCTGAACATCTTAAAATCTTGCCCCAGAGAAATACCCCCCATTTCATAATAAATATTAAAAAAAGATAAATTTTAAAAATCAATAACCTACTGAAACAAATAAAAACTACCTCAAACTAAACATTTTTAACCAACAAAACTGGGACTAATTTGAATACATAAATGAATAAATAAAAACAACAACAAGAAACTGCTCAACATCAGTTTACATATTACTCAAGCATTAGAGGCACTGATGCATATTTTTAGGTTGTGGAGACGTACGTATGTACGTTGCCTTCCCAAAGTGTTGTTTGTTATGTAACTATTCTGAACATCTTAAATCTTGCCCCAGAGAAATACCCCCCATTTCATAATAAATATTAAAAAAAGATAAATTTTAAAAATCAATAACCTACTGAAACAAATAAAAACTACCTCAAACTAAACATTTTTAACCAACAAAACTGGGACTAAATTGAATACATAAATGAATAAATAAAAACAACAACAAGAAACTGCTCAACATCAGTTTACATATTACTCAGCTCATGATAAAATGAAATTATTATCAAATGTATTAAATAGATTTTATTGTTCATGTAGATCAATGATATTATTAGTTACTACTGACTTTTACAAAAAAAAGGAAACCATAATAATGATGACTTTGCCTTTTCATATACAAAACAAGATATAATCACAATGTCAAGTGGTGTTGTTTGCTGTAGCAAACCAGTGCATCCACACTATCTGCAGTGTCCATAATTACACCTTTGAAAACAGGATTTCTCCTTTAAGCAAATATTATTATGTGAGACACACAATACGTGCTTACATTTAATTTTTTCAAAAAACCTGATAAGGAACAAACATGACACACTTTTATCTCTTGTTTCAGCGCTTTCACTTCTCACAAATCACTACAGTAAGATTATACATAGTAGCACAGTGGCACTCGCTGAAGAGGAAGGTATCAGGTTTTGTACATGTATATCTGTGTGAGAAGATAATGAAAGAAAAAAGCACCTGCCTTCTTTTCAGGAACACATTTTGAGAACTTGAAGTGCTCTGTAAATATTGTTTTCATATTTTACAGAACTGACTGTTCTGTAAAAGCATTCTGTGTGTGTGAAATATTATCCCTGAAACTAAAGGCACTGAAAAGTGACAATAACTTTAAAGGTTTAAAGCTGATCAGTCATGATAAAACTTTAATAATGATGAATGCAGGGCAGTTTTAAACATTTAACATGTATCCCATGCACTATGTTACAGACAAACCATTTAATTGCAATTTCACACTTAAATGCTGCCAAATAAATAAAACATAGACAAATCAAAATAAGTTATACACTTACTAATCTAAAGACAAAAACAAATAATAATCCAACACAGAATTTGGAGCATTTAATGCTTAGTTGTGCCTTTATTTTCTGATCAGGTCACACATACCTTACGGAACGATGATTCTCTGTCAGTTAATTTCTTTATCCTCCGGGTCTGATGTCGTCAAGTCAGAAGCGAGTGAAGAATATTCCTCCTCTACAGCTGCATATGAAGGCAGAGTTCAATATGGGGGCTTTATGTCACAAATACTGTGCGCTCAAAATATCAAAAGAAGGAGAAGATAAAATCAAAGCCTCCGTCTCTCAGGCTCTGCTACTGTGTGAGTACAGTGCATCACTGATCTTCCTGCTTTTTGATGCTACGCTCTCGTGCAGGGACATCCCACCCCCTGCACATTCTGAGCACTTTTGGAGGTTTTCTTTTGCTTTGATTCAAACTGGTTTATTTATCACAATTGTTCACAGTCTTGACAGCTGCCCCCTCAAAGGTCACGCTGACACAAAAATGAATTTGTTCTCATGAGCTTGTATATGTCATCAAATTTTTAGAAACGTGAAGAAAACAAGTTGCAAATGAAAGTCCAAATAGTGTTTGAACAAGAGTTTGTTGCGCTCCCTCACTTTCATTTTCTTTGAACACACACACAAGTGTACTCACATGCTCACACACAGAAACCATGTTTCTTGTTTCCTGTCGTGCCCCCAAACCTCAGTTTGGTTTTACTGAGAATTTGTTTTCCATATGGTTTTCTTTTTCATTTCCATCATAGGTTAAGTAAGGTTAACTTAAATATTTTTATTTGCCAAAAATGTAGGTTTCATTTCAGCAATAAAAGCAGCTCACATGAAATGGGGTATTTTTAGATACAATTCTGGGCATCAGTTAATATTAATGTAATGTTATGGTGTAAATATCTTTATCTCTGTCAAAATAAAAGTCCTCTGCTAATTTCATGTTTTTTTTTTGGTAGAAAACTATTTATTATATTATTATATTATTGTCAGATCGTCTCAGATCGTTCCTTATGATTCCCAGACAGTCTATTGTGATATTTTTGATACATTTATTTGTCTTTGTATCAGGCTTGTGGTTTGACAAGATGAAATTCTGGACTAGACACTAATGCAAACATTAATACAGACTGTGGCTGTTATTCCTCTATATGACCAGCAGATAGAGCTGTTATTCAATGGATTGTTAACTAGTGGACCTCAAGACTGACACACGTTGGAAAAAGTACATCACAACTTTTAGAACGATAGCTAATTATTTATTTATATGGACAGAATGCTAGATGCATATGTTAATTTCAAGTCACCGTTTGCAGGGACAGTGGAGGGTAAAACCATCTCAAGTGAGCTTTTATTTTTGAAACAATCATTAGTATCACTTTAAATCTTAATGTAAAGCTTTATGTGACGTGAATGAACGATCTATACCTCATTATTGCTGGTTTAAGGAGAAAATGCTGTTCTTAAAGTAATAACATTTAAACAGCTTATGGTGTAGATGAGGAACTCCATGTTCAAATGCAGAATGAAACCATAATCACTATAATATTCTACATAATTGACATCTTTTTATGCAGTGTGTGGTAACTTTTTTTTGCTAAATTTAGAGAAAAACACACATCCACACCCATATACAAATATAAAATCATTATAATTACAAAGAGTGTAACAATACAGTTAAAGGACAAGTGGAGGTTTGCATCAAGGTGAGACTAAATTGGAAAAGTTGTGCTGGGAAATTCAAGAGTCTGAGCTGCAGCAAGCAAGATGCTGACAGTTGAGTTTTGGCTTTCAAAATAAAAGCTTTTTCATGTAACGTCAAAATGAAGTAGCCTATTCCTAATGTGTGAGAGAATAACACAATTTATATCAACATACAGATTAATACTACAATGACATATCCATAAATCACATTGCATTGTTGTTGTAGTTGGTTTTAACTCCCACAGGAGTGGATTATGTGGACCCCAAACTAGTAAAACTGATAATTCCAACAAGGGGATATTCAGCCCAGTCATCAGAAAAAATCATTGCATTGTCCTTTTCTGCAAACTATTTATGCTTCACAATGTAATTTTCGTACATATAATATCAACATTTCTAAAGCGACGTAGTTCAATTTGCATGTACATGTGAGCTGATTTTCTCATGAAGGAAGGAATGGTGAATGGTGTGATTTCTAGGTGAGACGAGAGCGGGGGACATTTCCAACCATGGTTGTGGCGACGAAACTGCATCTTTTAAACCAAAATGTAATATTTTCCTAATTGACACCAACCAAATTTGTTTGCTTTAACTTAATCACACATTATCCACAAGGTTGTCACAACAACAAATTTTAAATTGAAAAGGAAAGTTTCATGCCACAGCATATCAGCTACAAAATGTACAAACATATGTATATTTTTGGGGTTTGCAAAAATATACAATGCCACATCTATTCTGGCAGTTGGGTTATGATATTAGTGCTTTAACAATTGCAAAAAAGAAAAACTAGAAATGATCTTGCAGTGGGATTACTCCAGTCATAATACAGCAATCTGCAACTTAAATCTAGTGTTAGCCAGGGGTGTAAAGTGGGGCCCCTTCTTTACATAATACTCCTCTTGTTTGGACCACACGCATTTTCTACCATTTTCTAAATCAACCTCCGTTTCAATCTCAACCACACACCTGCAAAGTTTCATTACTGCATCATGCTTGTACAGTTGCAATGCTGTCATGTTGACAAATCTGTCCACAGACAGACAGACAGGTAGACACACCTGGCAAAATATTCAAAACAGTTTCTGTGGTTTTCATCAGAACCAAATTTCCCCATGATGACACACACACACACACACACACACACACACACACAGACTCGTGGTGAAAACAGCACCAGCCGTCACAGTGTTGTCCTGGCTGGTAAAAAACAAGACTCCAGCCATGCCTGTATCTACTTCTTACTGCTTTGAACTTTATGTCTCCACCTCAGCTTTATCTGAAACAAGTTAAACTGCATAGTCATAGTGGGCATTCTGTGTGTTAATAGATTTCAGATTGAAGGAGTCAAGAACTTAGGTTGTTCTGAATACTCTGAATGATTGGAATACATATACAGGCTATGTAAAGACAGAACAAGTCCGACAGCTACCACTGATAGCACTGAGGTCTTGGGATTTATGAAACCTGGGGGATGTTGAAACTATACAAAAGTTGAAACAATAACTCATTAAATCAATTAGTCCAGTGCCAGACAATTAAACAGAAACTATTTTTATAATTGATTTGGTCACTTTACAATACGGCCTTGATGTCAAACTGGAGTCAGCTTCTCAAATGTGAGGGTTTGATGCTTTTCTGTGTCCCATAGTGAGTGTGTTTAGGTTTTAGATTGTCGGTTGGACAAAAGAAACCCTTTAAAAATCTAACCTTGGATTCTGGGAAAATGCAATTGTATCTCATAATTAAATTAATGAATTATCATTAATTAATTAATTGAATTAAAAAAGCAGGTTAATTGCTGATTAGAGATTCATGGAAAATTCAATTGTTTCTCATAATTAAATTAATGAATTATCATCAATTAATTAATTGAATTAAAAAAGCAGGTTAATTGCTGACTAGAAAA